>NW_009705757.1:1736-1957 GCF_000703405.1 Apaloderma vittatum | reverse complement strand
AGGATGGGGAGAGTTAACTCCTGCTAAGACTGTCAGTACAAGTAACAAGCCTGAAATGTTTCTCCCTGTGGGCAAACCCCAGTTTGTCCTTTTCCCAGGGCCGACAGAACTTCCAACAGCACAGAAAGACGAAGCCGGCGGCGCAAAGAGTCCCGCTCGCATCCCAGACGCCGGCACTGACACATCTCAAGACGGTGGCAGCTGCCAGGGGCCGAGCAAAC
>NW_009705757.1:983-1698 GCF_000703405.1 Apaloderma vittatum | reverse complement strand
GCTCTTGTCTGGAAGGTGAAAGCGGGCTGGTCGCCCCCAGGAGCAGAGAACCCGATGCAGGCTCAGCGTGGAGCACAACCCGGCAACGCCAACACCGGGCTGGGGCAGGGAACGCAGAAATCCAGCCGCCACAAAAGAAATCATCGGCTGTTTTACTATTTCATACCGGTGTGGCAAAGACGAGTGCAAATTCATGCAGAGGAGAAAAGAGAAAGCAACACAGGGCTGGAGAGAAGAACTGAACTGAGGGGCTCCTCAGTCTGGTCCCCTCAAATGCTCTCACTGAGGAGAACCCACCCATCCTGAACGTTTGGGGTCGTGCCGCTGCAGCTGAGCTGAAGGCAGCGTGGAGCCACCGAGCAGGAGGAGGAAAACGAGCCCAGGTTCACCGACAGGCAGCAGAGAGGAGCTGGAGGTGGGACTGCAGCCCCTCCAGGATGCTCCGAGCCCAACAGAGTGGAACACAGCAAGGTCTCTGGCAGCAATCCTGGCAGGAAGGGAAGAGTTAAGTGGCTCTCGCTGCCTCCCCAATGCCTCCGACCCAGCACAGCACAGATCTGCTGCTCCTGGTGCCACAGCAGGGACTCCCCGACAGAGCAGGGGCTTCCTGGATTAGAAAAGGAAAAAAAATAAACATTTCAGCCCAGTCTTCAATCCGCAGGCCACCGGGCTTTGCCCCAGGGGCTCCGCGCGCCGCAGCGGACGGGGCCGATCA
>NW_009705757.1:687-902 GCF_000703405.1 Apaloderma vittatum | reverse complement strand
GGGGAGCCGAGTCGGACGGCTCAGCTCAGCACCGGCGCTGCCAAGGAAGAAAGCGCAGCTTGTCAGAACGCTGGAAGTCATTAAGAGGAAATCTAATCCGACAAGGACAGCCTAATATTTACAGAGCCCCGCGAGCTGGAGAGGCACTAAGAACGGGGCTTTGCAATCTGCTGACAGGCAGGTGGTGGGAGCAGCGGCCTTTCTCGCTCCCGGAT
>NW_009705757.1:260-574 GCF_000703405.1 Apaloderma vittatum | reverse complement strand
CTCTCGCTTCTCTCCTCAAGAGAGGCTGCCTTTACTCCTCTGAAGGTTTCTTTAAGCCCCGAAGACAAGGCTTTTTAAATTCCAGCTTCCTAAAAGCATCTTCTTGGAGGGAGCTGCGGATAAGCAGCAGGATCACGAGAAGGAGCGCGGATCTGGAGAGGCACCTCATCATCCCGCCACCATCTACGCTCGAATTCCACGCAGAGACTAACACATCCTCAACCGCTTTGTGCTTCGCTGTCTCAGGAGCCGTCGGTTTTTCCACCACTTCTCTAGGCTGGTCGCACACCAACGGCCCAAACAAAAGGTCTGGC
>NW_009705757.1:0-228 GCF_000703405.1 Apaloderma vittatum | reverse complement strand
CTCGAGCTCCCCGATGCTCTCCCCATTTCTCTGGCAGAGCAGGAGACCCTCCTGTCAGCTCAGCCGATGCGGCAGCTCTCCCGCACGCAGCCCAGAAGTAGCAGCTTGAGAAACCTCCCCAACCTCAATTAATGTGCTGGAGCAGAAGATACCAAAAGCAAGAGACCCGGGACATGCCCAGGCCCCTCCGACAGCCCCTCTGGAGCCCGGCTTGAGTGACAGGCACAG
>NW_009705756.1:0-895 GCF_000703405.1 Apaloderma vittatum | reverse complement strand
CCCTGCACTGGGCTCCTGGAAGCCCCTCACCCGCCTTCCTCCTCCTCCTCCTCCTGGCTCCCACAAGGGCATTTTTCACCCTCCCTGCACCCCGCGGTTCGGCCGTTCCTGCGTTCGCAGCACCCGAGGGTTGAATTTCCCGATCCTGGGGCTCCCGCCCCCCAGCGCTCGGCATCCCCGGGGGGCCCGGCGTCCTCGCGGGTCAGGAAGCTCGGAGCTCGGACTCGATGGGCTTGGAAGGGCTCTTCCCACCGAAACTGTTCTATGATCTGATGTTTTTATGATTTTATATTTACCACCCTGGGGCTCGGGCACCTTTGGGGTTCGCAGCATCCCCGGATCCTGGTGATTTATTTACCAACCCCTGTGCTTGGGCATCCTCAGACTCTGCAGCATCCCCGGATCCTGATGGTTTAATTTACCATTTCTGGGGCTTTACCACATCCCTGGATCCTCGTGCTTGGGCGTTCTTGGGGTTCTCAGCATCCCTGGGGCCCAGTGATTTAATTTACCATCTCTGGAGCTTCCCACATCCCCAGACCCCAGCGCCTGGGCATCCTCAGAGGCCCTGACATCCCTGGGTATCCGTGATTTATTTCCCATCCTGGGGCTTAGGGCATCCCTGCAGCCGGCTGCCTGGGCACCTTTGGGGTTCGCAGCATCCCCGGATCCTGGTGATTTATTTACCAGCCCCTGTGCTTGAGCATCCTCAGACTCTGCAGCATCCCTGGATCCTGACGGTTTCATTCACCCTCCCAGCGCCTGCAGCATCTCTGGATCCCCACGCTTGGGCGTTCTTGGGGTTCACAGCATCCTTGGATCTTGAGGATTTAATTTACCATTCCAGCACTTGCAGCATCCCTGGATCCTTGCGCTTGGGCGTTCTTGGGGTTCT
>NW_009705755.1:3035-3292 GCF_000703405.1 Apaloderma vittatum | reverse complement strand
GGCTGCAAGCAGCTCTGGCTGTGCCCAGAAGTTGGGATGCGGTGGACCCGTGGGGCAACTTGGAGCAGGACACTCAATCCCAAGAGCAGCCTGAGGGGGCTGCTGCTCCCACGAAGCTGATTAGCTCTGTTGTGGAGGGGCTGGAGGGAGTGAGGAGCTGGGCTGCAGCCACAGAGGTCCCCGTTTCTAGAGGGGAGCCAGGCATGGAGACACAGCTGGCAGGAAACGAGCCACACGGGCCCCGCACTCATGGTCAC
>NW_009705755.1:1022-2965 GCF_000703405.1 Apaloderma vittatum | reverse complement strand
GCACGAGGTGAGGGGCAAACACCCACAGTACTAAGACCACAACCCTCCAGCACAGCCACCAGTGGCCCTGCCGCTCCTGGGACAGTCCCCAAGAGTTCCCAGGGCAGGGAGAGCTTCTCCGCAGGGCAGACGCAGTGGACTCAGCCATAGCGATGCTGTTCTTCGCCCTTTGTCCCCGGCACAGCTTACCTCTGAGATCTTCTGGAATTGGTAGTTGCTCTGGCTGCACTTCTCTGCTGTCTCCAGTGCGATTTTGTAGTTATCCACAAAGGCCTTGTAGACCCCCAGCTGGCTGGCCTGTGGGGAGTGGGGGTTAGCCAGGCACCTCGTGGGATGCTGAAGCCCCCCCTGTAGCACAAGGAGCCAGGCAGATACCGAGGGGACACAGCCCAGAGCCGTTCCCCTCCACAGGACACTCTGCCAGACCACAGCCAGCTGGGGACACGCATGCTTGGCTCCACAGGGAGAATCCTCACCTGGGGCAGGACGGTGGGGCTGCTGATCAGACCTGTGCCCCCACAAACCTCCAAAATCCAGTGGACAGGTAACGAGTGCCTGCAGAGCGGAGGCTGAAGCTACAGCCACTTCCTGGCACTCTTCTACCTGCCCTATCCTCCTGCCCTCTCCAGCATGGCCATGGCACCCACGGGCACAGCGCCTGCTCCCATTCCAAGTCCAAAGCAGCAGCAGGACCTGGAGCATGACTCCAGGGAGGCATCACCACAGAATCCACCGGCAGCAAAGAGGCGGAGACCTCCTGCCCAGAGGGTCACCCACACACCTGGGCTCCTGCCACCCCATGGTAAAGCCATATCACGTCCTCCAGCCTAAACCCCACCATGATTGCCCCCAGGACCTGCCTGCAGTGGGCATCCCTGCTGCGGCAAGGAGCATGGAGGCTGCACGACCGCCCATCCCAGGACAGGAGGGCTCGGGCAGGCAGCAGAGGCTGCTGCACGCGGCGATGCAACAAGTCCCATGGCCACCAGTGAGCACATGGCAGGATGTGAGGTGATCCACACCATGGAGCTGAGCTCCGCAGCGCCGTGCTCCATCTCCCCAGCCCTTCTCCCACTCCAAGCGGAGCAAGCCCCAGGGAAGGCACATACCAGCTTCTGGAAGAGGTGGCCCATGGTGATGTTGCTGTCCCACTGCTGCACCTTTGGGCACAGGCTGTCGTAGAATTCCTTGTGGACCTCATAGATGTCCTGGATCTTGTAGAAAATTGTCTCAATCTGCTGGAGGGTGAGGACAGGCTGTGATGTAGTGGCCGTGGCCTTCAGTGGCTTCATGGGCTGCCAAAGGAGGAGAAGGGAGAGCATTTGAGACAAGGGCTGGGAGGAAAACGTTGGGGATGAGGGGGACCTGAGCTAACAGCAAGGGCTGCCCAGGACAGGTCCTGGCCAGCAGATGGACGAAGGGGCCGCTCCCAGCTCATGCATCTCTGTAACGGTGGTGAGACCCGCGTTGCGCAACAGCGTCTCTGCCACAAAGGCCAGTGAGTCCGCAAGAGGAAGCAGGACTATAAATACCTCCCCTCTAGACACATGGGCAGCTGGGCCAGAGCAAGGCTGGCTCCAGAGTGGCTCCTTCAGCTTTGCTCCCACCTAGGACAGGCCTGCTCAGAGGCAGCTGTCCAGGAATAAACGGCTCCATCCATTCATCCCTCCATCCATCCATCCATCCATCCCAGGGAATTTCTCGGGAGCGGGTGTCTGATCTGGGGACTGTGCTCACCAACAAGAGGGCTTCCAACTGGTTGATGTAGATCTCCTCACTGGCCAGGAAACCAGAGAGCACCAGCTTCCGCATCTCCAGGCCTTTGCCAGCATCTCGCTCGCCCTGTGCAACACAAAAATGAGCCCGGCTGAGCCAGCAAACAGCATGGGAGGAGACCCCTCACCCCACCACCCCATCCCCAGCATCCCCGCATGGGCACGGGT
>NW_009705755.1:368-692 GCF_000703405.1 Apaloderma vittatum | reverse complement strand
CTGCTTGAGCGCCCCTGCTGTGGGCCCCAGCCACGCCCAGGTGTCCTGTGGCCCCGGTGCTCCAGTGGTAGCGCCCTCACAGCAGGGAGATGGTCTGAGGTGCTCTGGGACACCCCAAACCCTGGATCACCCTGAACACCCAACACGCCTTGCCTCCATCCCCTTAAAAACCACACTCTGGAACCAGGCTCTGCCATCCGGACATGGTGGCTCAGGGCAATGAGCCATTCAGGATGGTTTGGGAGGGACATTGGTCCCGCCTCACCTCCACCCACACCCCTGCCCGCTGTACGGGGGGCCTGGCAGCTGCAAACACCGGGGGGG
>NW_009705755.1:0-260 GCF_000703405.1 Apaloderma vittatum | reverse complement strand
CACGGCAGCCGGCGGAGCAAAGAGGTGCGCGCAGGATGGGGAGTTTGGTGCACCAAGAGCTCACGGGCTCTTTGCCACCAATTAGTCACGGGCTCTTCCTGCTTCCCCCAGCCTGGGCCCTGCGCAGGATCTGGGGAGATAAGCGGCCCCTCGGTGCACAGGGCCTGCAGCACCCCAGGGGGATGATGCCAGCTGGAACCCCGCAATCCAGAGGAGCAACCTTAAAGAAGGACATGGCAGTTGCCCCAGGCAGGAGACCC
>NW_009705754.1:4835-5068 GCF_000703405.1 Apaloderma vittatum | reverse complement strand
GAGCCGCTTGCAAGTGGAATGCCCGTCATTCCTGAGCCTGCAGGCCAGTAAATAGCCGCATTGTCTCCTGGGTTTAAAAGCTTGGAGGGCTAGGGTTCTGGTTCAGATAAGAGATACCAGTGTGTTTTTTCCTAATTTTCAGGAGCTTTGTCCCCCCTCCTGTTGCTAATCCTGCTGGAAAACTCTCCCTAAATCAGTGTGTGCTGGCTTTCCGTGCACCGAGTAGTGGCCGG
>NW_009705754.1:3751-3970 GCF_000703405.1 Apaloderma vittatum | reverse complement strand
GAGCAAGGAAAAGGCTTCGCCTTTGTCCGTGGCCGTTGCTGGGTCTGTACGTGCTCCTGGTGCCCGTGCCTCTGGGGGACACACTGGAAAACAGGAGAGGGTCAGCGAGAATTGATCGGATCAAGGCGATGCCTGGAAACAAATCTGGAAGTGAGAGATTGCAGCGGCTCCGTCTCTTCCATTTCTGTGAGCAGAGGTGAAAGGGGCCTTTATCAGCCT
>NW_009705754.1:3215-3560 GCF_000703405.1 Apaloderma vittatum | reverse complement strand
TCCCTGCCTGGCCGGGGGCTGCTGTGGGGCAACCTTGGCCAGGTATGGTGGCTCTGCAGGCTGTGGTGACCGTCCCTGCAGCCTGGGGATTGTGTCCTTCCTGCAGCTTCTGCCTGGAGGAAAGGGGGAGCCTTCCTTCCTCTTCCAGCAGCCAAGGAGAGATGTTTGCTAGTCCAAACCTTGGGCTTTTTGCCTTCTTTTCCAGACTTCGATGAGTGCACTGTTTATGGGACCTGCAGCCAGACCTGCACCAACACGGAGGGCTCCTACACGTGCAGCTGTGTCGAAGGGTACCTGCTGCAGCCTGATAACAGGTCCTGCAAAGCCAAGAATGGTGAGAACCTT
>NW_009705754.1:2473-3090 GCF_000703405.1 Apaloderma vittatum | reverse complement strand
GGTCTCCTTTTGCTGGAGCAGAAGGGCCGGGCTGCAGGCTGATGCGGTGCTGCAGCCACGAGCTGCAGGTGCTCTGCCGTGACCACCCTTCTCTTCCCTGGCAGAGCCCGTGGACCGCCCGCCCGTGCTGCTCATTGCCAACTCCCAGAACATCTTGGCCACCTACCTGAGCGGAGCCCCTGTGCCCAACATCACCCCAACCAGTGCCAAGCAGACCACGGCCATGGACTTCAACTACGTGGAAGACACGGTGTGCTGGGTCCACGTGGGCGACAGCGCCTCCCAGACCGTCCTCAAGTGTGCCAAGATCCCCAACCTGAAGGGCTTCGTGGAAGAGCGCTCCATCAACATCTCCCTCAGCCTACACCGTGAGTGCCGGCTCTCCCAGCTCCCTTTGCAGCCGGCGGGCGGGACGGGGCTGTAGATGGGTAGGAGGCAGCTTTCCTGGGGCCGAGCACCGAGGCTTCAGCGCAAATGTAGCTTTTGCCTTTCCTTTTCCTTCTCTCTCATTAGTTCTGGCAAGTTTTGTGGTTTCTTTGTGTGAGGATGTGAGGAAAACCAATTTGGCGGGGGGCGGTGATGGTACCTGTGCCGCAGATTCGAGGTTGGCAGCTCTC
>NW_009705754.1:1632-2295 GCF_000703405.1 Apaloderma vittatum | reverse complement strand
CCCTGCCATCATCCCGGGCTGACGTTGCCCCTGCAGTCGGGGGGCTGCGGCGCCTGATGCAAGAGGGATCCCCGACTCCGGGTGTTGCACGCGATGAGCAAGAGCTCACCGAGCAGTTAGATCAACGTGTACAAACTGATCTTGGCAAATGAGTAAAGGTCTCGGGTGGATCTGGGAGCGAGGGCGTCTCTCTGCCGAGGGTGATATTTTTTTTTCGGAGGGCGTGGGGTGTGAGATGGACCCCCCGGGCTGCCTCGGGGCTGGGGCTCGGCAGCTCCGGCTGCTGCTCCAGGCCGAGGGTGTGTGCAGCACGGTTAATTTAAGCTTGTGCTGTGTATTTTTAGGGCAGTGTGTATTTTTAGGGAGCGGCCTCACCCTTTACTCTTGCAGGCGATAGCCTGAAATTTGGCAAGACTCGACTCGGCTCTCTGCTCCCCCCACCTTTAAGGAGGTCTGCTTTTGGGTGCTCCTTCTGGCTTCTCTCTTGGGGCTACTTCAGGCTGAGTTTGGTCTCCCCATAGTTCACAGAGGGGCAGATGGCAGCGTCCTCTTCCCCTCTGGCTGCACCCTTGTTCCTGTCAGGCTGGGTTTTAACGTGGTCGTTTCCTGCAGCTGGGAGTCGTGGCGGAGGCTGTGGCCCCCGGGTGGCCCGGGGGGCGGGGG
>NW_009705754.1:1084-1334 GCF_000703405.1 Apaloderma vittatum | reverse complement strand
CCAGAAGTTAATCTGAGGCACGACCTTTGAATTACGGTCAGGAGGGAAAGTGAGCTGGTAATAAGAGCGTGTTCAAGTCCAGACAAGACAAAGTGCCTTGCTTTGCTTGGCCTCCCGGCCAGCTGCGATAGCCAGCCAGGTGGGAAGCACCTGCCCCGGGGTGAGGGAAGCAGCCCCGACCCCGGGGAGGGGACACCAGCATGGTCCCCACTGCTGCTGCTTGGGGAGGAGCTGTGGAGGGTGCGCTCTC
>NW_009705754.1:0-956 GCF_000703405.1 Apaloderma vittatum | reverse complement strand
GGGGGAACGGTCCTTGCACGTTCTGCCGTGTGCTCCTGGCAGGCGTGCGGCTCCGCGCTGCGTTTCGAGGGGCAGGGTTTGTTCACGAGCACAAACGAGCTGGAGAGAAATGAGTTTCCCCTGGCCCTGGGTCCGACGCGGGGGGTTGTGATGAGGAGATAATGTCATTCCCCAGCTCCTCTCTGTCGGGACGCTGGAGAGACCTGTGAATCCAATTAGTGGTTTCCCTCTTTATTTGCTTCTTTATGGCATTATCTACTGACAGCAGGAGTCGGGTTCCCCTGGTGCCTGCTGCTAATGGGGCTCAAGTTGGCATCTGAGCCGGGGGGGGACACGACTGATGCTGACGGGCTGAAAATTAGCAGCCTGGGCTCCCAGGGGAGGGTCTGGGCCGATGAGATGCCGCAGCTCTGCTTCCCTGCCTTCCTGTCCCCTCTCCTTCCCGCAGAGAGATTAGTGTCACTTGTGTTGTGGGAGATGTGTCAAATGGATGCTATTAACAGGGCTTGGCAAGACCCACTGTACTCTGAGGCTTTGCTGTTCCCCTGGTCCTTGCACTGCTCAACCCTTTTCTTCTACCCACAGTCTTGAGTACTGATGCACTTTTTCACGGTGACTGTCCCTTGGTTCCCAAATGTGCGCTGCCTGCGGACATTTTTCACAGGCAGTGATTTTTCTCAGTTGATCTGAGCTGGCCGGTTCCCTACCCCCAGGTCTTTTTCCAGGGACACACTAAAAATCAGAGGCTGGTGAGGTCTTCCATTTATTTCTCTTATAAAAAAAAAACCCCTCACCTCACAGTGGAATTGAATAATTTCTCTCTGCCATCAGTTGGAGACGACTGTGGTGGCTGGGCAGCTCTGGGCACCTCTCTGGGATGGGGGTGACAGGGGGAACACGTGGGGCTCGGTGCCGGTGGCCGCAGTGGGTGGCCAAGGCAGCCCCTGGCTAGTGCT
>NW_009705753.1:1775-10815 GCF_000703405.1 Apaloderma vittatum | reverse complement strand
GAATGGTTTGGGCTGGAAGGGACCTTAAAGAGCCCGGGGACCAGGCTGCTCGGAGCGGCTCTGACCTGCCCGGGGGCGCTGCCAGGGATCAGGCACCCGCAGCTCCTCTGCGCAGTCTTCAGGACGTCTTACTCTTCTTTATGGCATCATCTTATGTCTCAGATTTTCCTAACAAATCGAAGCTTCTAAAATGCCATGTAGGAGATCACTTACCAGGGCATAAAGTGCACCTCTCCTAGGATATCTTTCCTACCTACCTATAGACCTGGCGGGTTTAGAGTCCTGATACTAAAACAAAAAGAACCCACCAAGGTTCTTTTGGTTTCCCAGGAGAACCAGCAACTTCCTTCAGCTTTTGTGGGAACTACCAGGTCCTGCTCTCTGTTCAGGTTTATTTTCAGAATCTTAGCTCCATCTCCACGATATGTGCTGTTCTCCCCTTAATATGCATCTGTACTATAGCACGTAGTACTACAGTGCTTTTAATTTAATTTAATGCTGTAAGAAGCCACCACAAGCAGCTGTCCCCGTTTCTCAGAGCCGGAGAACAAAGCACGGTTCCTGCGGCACATCCTGTTTTGACACCGTAACCTCAGCACCTCCTGCTTCTCTGTCCTGTCAGAAAGCAGCTTTTAACACCTTGGCTTTCCTCAAAACAGATTTTAAGAAGCAGCTTTCTAGGAGTGCCCAAATTTGATTTTCACAGTTAACACAAGGTACAAACTATGTGGTGTGTCGGGTAAGGCAGCAGTGGCTCCTGACAGGGCTGAGCCAAGGGTGCAGACCAGGTTAATACCAACCACTGCAATAAAAACACAAAGCTATTTAAAACCTCTTCAGGTTTTCCTCGTCTTGTTTACCTTTCTGTAGACTTCAGAATAGCAGAAAATGAATAATACAGATATTACTATGCCTTTATGGATTTCTCAGCCATGATGGACAGTCAGTCCAATTGTGAAACTTCCCGTTTGGGAGGTGGATCAAGGCTGAGCACATTCAAGCTGCCAAGAGGAGCAGCTACAGATCCAAAGGATATCAGCAAGTATTTAATTACTACCCTGGTGGAACCAATACAAGAGGTTGTGTGCTCCCTATATTAAAGTGAAACAGCGCTTCCATTGCAGACAGATCTAAATATCCTCTAGACCATCGCCTACCGAAGACAGAATAAATTGAATTATTCAGGCAAGACTCAACATGCAGATGCTACAGGAGAAAATAAGATGCCTTACACTGAGCTGTACAGTAAAACAAAATGACCTGCGGGTGGCTATCAATTCACTCGGTGCTGAGCCCAAGCCTACCAGAACTGTGTGTTCTTAAGGCTGGGGAGGCAGAAATGGAAGCCTGTTGCTGCCATGGCAGTGAGACAGCTCCCGGCGCCGCCACACGCATGTCCCGTGGTCCTTCCACTTGTCGCCCACAGCTCCTAGTCCTGCCCAGATGTCCCGAGGCTGCTCCTGGTTCCAGGAAAGAATTTGTTGTCTTGGGCCCAGCGGTTTTTCGTGCCGCTGGATGCCGGCGGCACAAGCTCGACATTCAACTTTCTCAACAGCTCTCTCAGAGGACTACATTCACCTCTTTGTGTTTGGGTTTCTGTGCTGACATCAGGGAAAAACAATGTCACTCTGTTATCTGGCAGCGCCTCCGCATTCCTTGGTGGGATTAACTCATTCTGGTACCTTATGCGCCTGGTCGGGAGGCCTTCCTTGTCCCCGGGCACGGAGTTTTCATTGAATCTGCTCAAGTCCTTGTGTTTTTTCATCGGTTTTGGTTAGATGCATGCTTAAATTCACTCCGCATTTTCAGTCTCAAAGCCACACAAGGTGGGGACTGCGTGACAGGGATCGCAGCAGGATCCTGAGCACACAGGTTGGCATTTCTGTGTTTCCTTCCAATAAAGTTCTCTGTCCCTGCACTTGTTCCCAGGATTAAATGCTTGCACTCAGAATTCCTTCTTAAAAACCAATTTCATTCAGTAAAAATAGGGACACAAACACAGCAGTACAAAACACTCAGCGCCAGGGTCTGCTCTCCCTCCCTCTGCCTCTGCCACCCGCCATGCAACAGTGCTGGTCTTGACCAAATGCTTGAGCCCATGGTAATGGCATCAGCCATCAGAAAATAAGTACAGTTCCTTATTTGTTAATCTTTATTTATAAAAAATTTTGTTTTCTTCTATCCTGTGTTCATATTGTCCATTTGTTTGCAAGTATTCGACGAGTTGTTGCAGAATATTCACCAATCTCTCACATTATTTATACTTTATTTAGCATTCTTGTCCTCCTCTAGAAAATGTTCCTGCCAGAGATCAGGAAAGGGGTAAAGTGACAAATTTCAAAGATTATGAACAATGCACTAACTACTTCCTTATGCTGCTTCTGAAACCAGTTTAAGTAATAAATGCATTAGAAAAACAAAACAAAACAAAACAAAAAACGGCAGGGATGGAGTTGTGATTTGCAAAGTTAAACGAAACTAATACAAAAATCACTGACTTTACATTTACCAAATAATTTTCACCTGCTGCCACTCATCAAGGAATACAGTGCTCAGAATAACCTTTAGGAAGTTCTGCACATATGTTAGACTGAGTCTGAAGGAAGTTGCAATCTCAAGGCCTCCGAATGCAAATCGCTTTTTCTCCTGTATTTTTACATCTTTGATTTTCATTGAAATGACTTCTTTGTACATGATGAAACAGGGGAATAAAGAAGGAAGTCTTTCATTAGTTCCCAGCCATGCGTGGCACACTACAAAGGATTCAGCTGTTTTCTGTTGTTGCCGGTGAGAACAAGAACATCCCAAAAATACAGGTTACAAAACAGCCCGTAGTAAAGAATTACGAAAGCTAGGGTTAAAAAAGGAGACAAAAAGGCAGAAAACAGGATTAAAGCACTGAACTGGGAGATTCATTAGGGTTGCAGACAGATAAGTAAATTATAGCCCTGCAGAAATTATTTGAGTGGCAAATTAATTACACAATATTACAATGGTTTTCTCAGCCAAATTTAGCCCTCAGGAAGCAGGTAGGAGTCTGCATGACTTAATAAAAGGAGCCTCAACCAGTCTTCAGCTTAATCAGAGATGAAAATTAACATTTCAGGATTCAAGGCAAATCCTAGTTTTTTTTGTAAAGCTCAGAAAGGCAGAGTCTGGCACAATTATACAGGTTTACGTAGACTCTGAAGCCGAAGCTCCCAGGCAGTGGAATGCTCTCGCTTTCTTTGTGGGCCTTTAATTTACAGACCTGCCCATGAGGCCAAGGTAGAAGCTCGTTTGGAAACCAACCGGGCAGTCTCGTTAGGGCAGGATGCTTGAAATTTGCTCAGAGAATGCCCGATTCAAATACTCTGCAAAGTGGTTTACCCCGGCGCTGCAGAAGTATGCTACTATGATGATGAGGGTGATGATGATGATGATTGTTGTTGCTGTTGTTGTTATTACTGTTATTTATTATTTATTATATATAATTTCTTATTATTTCTGGAAGCATTGACTTGCTCTCTGAACCTTATTCCACATTTGCAGTTCTCCCTCTCTCCTCAGTATGGAACTGGGAATTCAGCCACATCGCTGTCTGCCCCTTCACACCGAAGTCGCCGCAGACTCGGAAGAAACGTGTTTGAGCCTCCTAGCCCAAAAACTTGAGAGCCGAGTTGGTGACTGTGGCAGTGTCTGGCTGCTGAGTCGCTGCAAATGGGAAAGCAATATTTCCATCTCAGTATCGATACATCAATAGGGGCCCGTTCTGTGGATTTGCTCACTGCAAAGTATGGGCTAATTTAATAGGGATTTGACTGGTATAAAAATTGACTTAGTTTTCCAATGATATCTTGTACCGGAATGTTGTGATCTGGAAACTAATATATTTCTTCTTGCTTATCACATCAATATGGCCTAATGTTGTTGGCTTTTTTATTGAGCAATCTGGTGAATATACAATGCGGTTTTGATTTCACTCTTCATGAAATCTCTTGTTATTAAAACTCTCTCATCCAGAAAAAAATGTATTTTTATTTACTAGTAGTGTTAATGGAATTCAATTTTTACCTCAGTTTTAATCTAGCTTTTCTCGTACTGAAGAAGCAGATCCTGTTTAGTTAAAACTGAGAAGAAGCACCTCACATTCTTTCCTCCGTTCTCTGCAGAGGATGAACTACAGTTTGGGTATTTTTATGTAACATTATTCTTTCTCAAATAGGTGTTTATTACTTACTGTATTTCAAATGTTGTGAAGAGGACTGGCATGCTGGTGAGAGATGGAAAATACGTGTCGTCCCAACGCGATGGACAGAATCCACCTCAGAGTAAAGGGCATTTCTTAGTGAAAGCAGAAATGAAGTCAAGCTGATACCCTGGGATGATGTTTTAAAAGTGATCCTTAAAAACTGTCTCAACAATTTTTGGTAACGCATTTTCAGTTTAGACTTTCCTTTTTGACGTGCTGGAAGTAATTAACTTTTTAAAACATGACTATTCCTACTCTGTATTAAAGTCAGGAGTTTTAAAAAACAAAATTACACTTTAATAAATATTTTCATAATCACAGACTCCATTCTCTACACAAGTCCAGTTTTCACTGAATGCCCTGCACTATCAGGTTTGTTCTCTCTGCCATTTACCTCTAACAATGACAACCTCACAGGCATGAAGAGTCTTGCAAATCCATAGCTATCATGAGTCATTTTTTTCTTAATTTCACCAGTTTTCTGAAGCCTGCAGTATAGCCTGAGCCTCTTACCCAGGAGATAACCAGAATTCTCATGGGATTTTTGTTTCTGAACTTGTATTCTGGCATTTGCTGGCTGCTCGACACACCGGGGCGGGGCCGGCTGTAGAGAATCAGAGAATCATGGAATCATAGAACGCATCGAGCTGGAAGGGACCTTTGAAGGAAGGTCATTGTCACACGAGCAGCTGGACAAATGCACCATGCTGATGGCTCCGTTCCTGATGTCAAGCAGCACGTGTCACACCCTGCCGTGGTGGCTGTCGCACTCCTTCCATTACCATCGGTGCCTTGGGCAGTGAAAAAAAAAAGCTTTAACAGCCCTCTTGCCAAAAAGAGAGTGTATTTTGTAACTCGGACTCGGAAGCAATGAACGTAAAATACAGCTTGGCCACCTCTAGGAGTTAAACCTGCAAATCAGGGCTTTGCTGGGGCTGCCTGGGGAAACGGAGAGATGGCCATCCCTGGCGACATGTCCCAGTGGAGGGGGACCTGGCTTCCGACAGGCTCCGTGTGACATGGGGTAGAGCACCGGTCAGAGATGCCCCCTGACTAGGGGGGTCTGCTCGTGCTGCTGCGTCAACCCCGGCTGCGCCGGGATGGAGGGGGAGGCTGGCACCTGGCAGGGCTGGCGCACTCATCGCGGCTCCGCCAGAGCAGCATGCATGGATCTCCCACTCACTAGTCATGAGCAGAACAGTTTTCAAAGCCGTTGCGTAAAATACTCAGAATATCTCTATTTTGGGAGGCCTTGCATCCTCGGTGGGAAATTATTTCCCAGAGACTTGAGTGAAGGGGAAGGATCGGGCACCAAAGGGGCAAACGTAGACCCCACGTCCGCCGCTTTAAAATCTTTGCATGCAACTATTTCAGCAAGCGAGGCATCACGGCCATCCTCCGCGGTGATGAATTCACTGGGCCGAGCGCTTCACGCCTTTGGCAGCAAGTCCGTCCCACAAGCAAACTGAGAGGGCTTCAACAAACTTGTTTCTGGTTGGGGATTACAGAAATAGCCTCCTGGTAACGCGGTCACACCAGACATTCCTCCAGCATTATGTTTCACATCTGCGAGGCTTTTTACGCGAGCGGCCGTGACACAGGGTGGAAGATAATGATGCTGTGACGTCCCGAGAAACACCCTCTCTCTCTCACAAAAGGGGTTTTGGCACCCGTGGACAGGGCTCATGGTACCGAGTCTTCACGCTGTGGTTACGAGGCTCCGGTAATGAAAAACATCCTGGAGGAAAAATATTTTTTGTGTGTGTCAAGCGCCTTTCCTGGCTCCGGCTCTGAGCAGCACCGGCCCCAGGCACAGCCAGAGGCACTTTGGGAGCTCATCATCAACCCCTCCCGTGCACAAGGACCCCCCGATGGCGTTGTCTGTCTGGAGATGGGGCCAGCAACAGCCCCCTGCCAGAGAGGGCTGCGCTGGAAACCAGCCCCTTTTGTCAACTTCTGTGAATTTTTTGTTTTTTCCGCACTCACACGAGGCAGCGTCTTCCAGAGAATGTATTTCTGAGGGACTATATGAGGGGGAAGGATCCCAGAAATGCTGAGAGAATCCCTCCTGAAACAAGAGAGGGTTTCACTTAAAACAACAAAAAGGATTTCACTTGGAGAAAGCAGTTAATTCAACCAGATTTCTGTGTGTTTTGTCAGTTAATTCCCAAAATATGGGGAAAACAATGTGTGACTATGCCATTTTGGAGCGCTTGTGGCATAAATACATCACTCAAGTGTCATTTTTTTGGGGAGTTCCAGAGCTGGCAGAACAGCCTGAAGCCAATCCCTGAGACAATTCCCACATGAGGTGGGCAACAGCTCACGCGGGCCCTGGCACTGCGGCCACACGCTGGCCTCTGGGACCCTCTGGGGTGCCTTTACCATCCCAATTTCTTGTGCTTTTAGCTATGGATGGGCTGTTTTTATGCTGGGCCATCCCTGCGAGCAATCTGGTAGCACTCCCCATGACGACCCAGCCCTTCCCACTGCAACAACTGGAGTGATCGTGGTCTGGGTGTTGGTCAAATCCATCCATCCACGTCCCGCCAGCCCCCGGCGAGCCGCTTAGTTGGGGGCATCTGATCCACGTGCAGCTCCATGGCCTGCATACATATGTTCCGAGGGGAGAAAAAGTGTAATTACATTCATGTATTCTACCAGAAACAAAATGACTGGAAGAGCTGCAGCTCTGCTTTCCTGCTCATAAGCTGCGGTAGGCGGTTGCCGCCTCTTCCCCATCGCCTTCCCATGGTCATCCTGGTGCCAGCAAAAGGGGTCTGGGACAATCCTGGGACAATCCTGAGGTTGTTTTGTAGTTATTCCGACCCGGCTGGCATCCTTGTCAGATAACAGAAATTCAGAAAGGAATCGCAAATGAGAAGCTATAACGGTCTCTGCAGCGTCGTTACTACTTTTGGCATTTTGAAAGCTTTTAGGAAAACGCTGCCAAGTTAAAACTCCAATCTACGTATGCGTTATAGTATGTGTGTGTGAGGGGGTGTGTGCAAGTGTATGGATGTGTGTTTTATGTAAGAAAACTTTACAAGGTACTTAAAATAGTCCGTTTTCTGGAATCACTTCCATCCAGAGGATGCTCGACTGACATCAAACTGTTGTCTCAACACCGAGTTCGTTTCCCGGTGTGCAATGAGCCAATCTCACACATCAAAACGACATGTTGCCGTTTATTTCATTTGTGCGCAGAGATGGCTGCTGGGTGGCAGTTCCACAGAGCCAGCACACCACGTCGAAGAATTATACCGTATTTATCTTGTTACTTGGTTACTATAAACGCTCCTAAATGTACAATCACTGGTCAGTGATTGCTATCCCTTCTGTTATTGATTAGATACATTTAAATTACTTCTCTTTCCATGTAAATTAGCATGGGTGCTCCTCATGGGTGGCGGGGGGGCAAGTTTTCTCCAGTTTGAATTGAGTGGGTGGTCATGCTCTCCCCCTGCCGCCTTTCCCTTTGGCCGACTCCAAGCCCTTTGGCAATTCCTCGGCTCTCTCAGCACTCTCTGGGGTAGGATGTTTCCTTTTTGTCAGTCCTTTTTTGGTCATCCTCCCAGGGTACAGTTGCTAGCACGGCAGCATTTGTACAAAGTAATGTAGTTATACAATAAAGCTATTGAAATAACGTGCTTACACAATGAAGCCATTGAGCGCTGGTCGTCTTCAGAGGGCTCTAAGTGAAACAGCGTTGCTGCAGCTTGAGCATTAATCCATATTTTACTTCGACCAAGAAGCCACCTGATGGGGGCTGTTTTGTCCCCGGGGCCGGGTTTGGGTTCAAGGCGGCGGATGGCGCACAGCTGGATGGGCAAGGAGGGCAGATGTTGCTCACTGGAGGCTTAAGCACCGATGGGCAGGGAGCAGATGGGGCGCAACACGTGCCATATGGCCCGCTTCGCCTTTCACCTCGGAGGATATCGATCATGCGCATCCCTGAAAAAACAAAAAAGGGAGGGCTGGGCGCAGGAAGCCCGCCCATCCCCACGCCGCAATGAGGTGGTGAATGGATCTTGTGGCCGTTGAACGAGGGGCGTGGGACAAACCCAGCTGGGCTTCAAATGTCGTCAACGTCCACTGGCATCCCAGAGCCTCGACAGCTGTCAAAGCAGGCAGATGTTGATGTGCGACCCGTTGTGCTCGCTTGCCAGTGGTAATAAAGGGAAAATATATCTTTATGGTCTTCTGTAGAATAATCGCACATTAATAAGAATACAAATGAAAGTAACATAATCGTAACAAACACCTTAAATCACCGGATAGTCACAGCACAGCTGGGTTCCAGGAGTGGGCTAAGAGCAGGGGAGAAGGGAAAATGATGCTCCTCTGGAAGTTTCAGGATAGCAAAAGGGGGGAAGATAGGAGTGCTCGTGAGCCGCTCTGTTTGCACCCACATCCTGCGGTGAGTGCCCCCCGCACTCGGACAGCTCTGACTTCACATCGGGGCTCTGACTTCGCATCATCATCCAACCTCACAGCATCTGTCCCACTTGCTGTGGGGACACCTGAGAGGACCACAGACACGTGCACCCTCACAGGGCTCCAGGGCTGGGGGGCTGGTTCTGCCCGCACCACAGCGAAGATGCTGATCTTGGAGACCCCATCCCCGGAGGCATTCAAGGCGAGGCTTGATGGGGCTCTGAGCAACCTGATCTAGTTAAAGATGTCCCTGCTCTCTGCAGGAGTTGGACCTGATGACTTTTAAAGGTCCTTTCCAGCCCAATACATTCGATGATTCTCTGCTCTTAGGCCATTTCTGGTGGTGCCAGGGCCAGCCGCTAGCTCCAGGCT
>NW_009705753.1:0-1755 GCF_000703405.1 Apaloderma vittatum | reverse complement strand
TATCTGGGCTCAGCTTTTGGGGGCTTCATGCCTCATGTGAAGAAGTCCTAAAGTGAAATTGGACAAAAAGATGCTTTGGTCCTCTTGCCCTCTGGATTCTGGATACAAGTACTGTCATCTGCCCTTAACCAGCCCAGGTTGCTCCAGGTTCATCCAACCTGGCCTTGGACATCTCCAGGGAGGGGGCAGCCATGGCCTCTCTGGGCAGTCTAGTCCAGGGTCTTGCCACCCTTGGACTGAAGAATTTCTTCCTAAGATCCAATCTAAACCTATTCTTCAGTTTAAACTCATTTCCCCTTGTCCTATCGCTGGACACTCTTGTCAAAAGTCCCTCCCCGGCCTTCCTGTAGATCCCTTCAGGCACTGCAGGCAGGGATAAGGTCCCCCCGGAGCCTTCTCTTCCCCAGCTGAACAACCCAAGATTTTGTTGAAAACGGTGGCATCTGAAGTAGTCCTGCATGTGGACATTCTCCAAAACACGTCCTGTGGGGTCAGGACCCCCACGGAAGCTGTTCTAATGAGCTGAAAAACCTCGTTAGTGATGGGTGGAGTCTTTTGGGGAGAAAGATTTTTACTTTGGGGAGTGTGGTTGGAGAGGCTCCTCCTCAACGGGCTGGTCAGGGTCAAAACTGCTTGTGGCTCACCTGTGGAACTGCTGGCGGGAGGGAGCAGGACCGGCAATGGCACATCTCTGTGTCCATGCATGTGTGTGCCTGTGCCTTTCGTCACGGGAAGGAGACGGGATGGTCCCGGGATGCAAAAAACACGGCACCGATGAGGGCGCCAGCCAACGCTGGGTGTTTCTCCTTGGCTGGATGTTTCTCCTGGTGTTGGAAGGGGTTTGGCTCTTCCTAAACTGACTGACTTTGAGGTTTTAAGCTGGAATTGGAGGCTGTGCAAGACTCCATAGCTTCATGAATCTCACAGGGAGCCGCACAAAGAGGGGCGCTTCGGCGTCAGGGCTTTGCAGGGGGAGCGACGGCTCTTTTTGCTTAAACGCGCTCCTTGTGCCTGTATTTCGGTGCCAAAGTACAGCATTTTGCCACATGTATAAAATTGTGTTTGCATTTATTTAATTTAGGGTTCTTTTTTTAAAAGCATGTAGTCTCGAATGTTTGTTCTCCGCTTTTTTTCACATCATTACTCTGATACTGCTTGATTAGCTCCCTCCCCAGTCATGATTGGTAATTAAAATAGGCATTAAAATTAGTCACTTAGCAATTTTGCTGTTCAATTGGCAATTAAATTACTTAATTGCAATTAAAGTCCTAATTTTAATTGGCAAAATGATAGATGTAGATTTAAGATAATATGTATAAATACTTTAATAAGTGTCTATATAAGGATTACTTAATTACTCAACTTCAAGTTTATGCTGTTAACTTTAGAACTTTTAAATGAGTAATGAAATTTATATTACGTCTATTCTAAGGATATGGTAATTAGATGTATTACTTATCCCTATAAGGACCTTTCGCGCTAAGTTTCTCCCGTGGTGCTGGAACCACAGCCCGGATGGACTATCGTGGTCTGACCGATGGTGACAGTGATGCGATGGGATGCTCGGCTCCTCCAGCGCCCTTCGGGTGAGAACTGCGGGGACGACGCCAAAGCGGCTCGTCGGGACCTGAAGAAGTTGGGATTTTTAAACAGCCCAGAGGCCCCTTGGAGTGTTGCGCGAGTTCTTCATGAGGCCCGACCGCTGGGTAAAGCTTGGCAGCAGAAGCAAGAGAAGAGGGCACCAAGGTGGGAACG
>NW_009705752.1:0-29978 GCF_000703405.1 Apaloderma vittatum | reverse complement strand
CGGGAGGGCGAGTGAACCGGCATCGGGCTTCGGGAGGAAAGGGCTGCATTTTATCGTTGCTTGTAGGAAACACCCTGGGACTCTAATGTCAAAAGGGCGCAGAGAGAAATATTTGCTTAAATGAGTTTTTTGGGGGTTGTTTTTTGTTGTTGTTTTTGTGGGTGGGTTTTTTTTCTCTTTCTAGTCTTTCTTGGGCTTGGATAGGAGTAAAATGCTTTGAGAACATCTGTTTCTCACAGTTCGCAAATCTCTGAATGGTGATGTGGGAAGGTCTGGGGAAGCTGGCTGAGCCGAAACGCTAGGAGAGGTGTGGGAAAGCCACGGCAGCTAGAGTGCCTTGTAAAAATAATAAAAAAAAAAATCTATCTTTTTACAAGGAGCAGTGCAGCTCAGATGTATTGCCTGAACATTTCCCAGCCTGCAGTCTTTATGCTGTGATACAACTCTTGAACTTGTTCTGGAAAATGTTTTTTCAAGCTCTGTGTGTTTTCAGTGTTTCCTGTTCTCTGAATGGCCAAGCAAAAACGACCCAAACCTTGCTTTTTGTTTTAGGTCCTTTTTTAAAAACTAAAGCTTTAAATGCATTATTTCGGTGATCAGACGGGTGAGTTTACTAATTTTTCGAGGCACACATTTGCTGTGTAGGAGTTTCCCAGTTTATTGAACTAGAGTCACGCTTATGCGTTGACAGCAGCAAACTAGTTGGTGATGGAGCTTGCCGTGATTTCCTGTGATGTTGATCTTTTTCAAGCCTGGGGAGAACACAGTATTTCGTGCCAAAGAAGTGACTCTTGAGCCAATACACAAAACTCCACAATTTTGTAGCGTTTAAGAAGGAACACATAACGTGTTGTAGAGTTAGGGCTGCTAACGGAAAGGTTGTGATACAAAATTACTGTGCAAGCCAAGTCTCTCAGACAGACTGTGCTTTACCGTGTTGGCCCATGCAGCCGGCCGGAGCAGTATTCAAGTTCTCTGCCATGGCTCTGGTCTTTAGAATGTTGATTCTAACAGATTAAAATCTCCTTGCTGCCTGTCCTGCTTGCAGACCTCTCTAGAAGGGGGAAGGGGAAACAGCTGGCTCTTCTCTCTCCTTTTGAAATGGTAACTGTGTTTGCAGTTCTAGTTTACCGGGTTAGTAACAAAAGGTGTTTTGTGATACTGATTGTTTTACTTCTTTCTTGTCCTTGGTAGTAAACTTGGAGGGGAAAAAGAGTTGTGAAATTCTGTCTCTTATGCTGTGTTTGTTAAAGAGGACCAGAGGTAGTCAAATAGTGGAAATACTCCCTGAATATAAGCAGGTACTAAAACTGACATTGGATGAGGGAGCATCAACATAGTGTGATGGCTTCTGCCATTAAGGTTGAGGATGTGGTGAGTAGGCCTTTGTGGCTCAAACTTCATGTATTCTGCCTTGTCAGTGATCATCTTTGCTTCTGGAGGCACACTGTTCATCCTGGGGCTTCTTACTGATCTGACTTGCAGATAAGTGACTGTAGTTTGTGTTTAAGATGGATGTGAGGCACCTTGGAGCTGTGCTCACTCCTGTCCCGTAAATGACCTTTCCTATGCCTTTGGAAATGCAGCTCTGCTCTTTCCTGCTGACTGATGTATCTTGATCTTTTGCAACAACTGAGTAGGTTTCGTACTTTGTTGTGCCAGTAAGAGTCGTTTGGTCAGAGAAATTGAGAAGCTGAGCGTGGAGTCTGTGCTCAAACAGAGGTTGCGTTGGTACAAATTGTGTCAGTGCCTTTCATGCCGTGGCGCTTGGGAGTGATGTAGATGCTCAGTTTCCTAAATAGCAACAATAATGCAGAGCTGAAAAAGAACCCAACCCTAGGTCCCCAGTGTATCATTAAATACATAAATTTTGTGTAACTGGGCTTTTCTCAGAAGGATTTTGACAGGTAGTTTTAACTGCTGGTTTGTGTCAGTCTTATCCTGTCTATTGCAGCAGTAGAGACCTTGATAGGGTTTTTTCATTTGTTGCTCTTGGTGGGTTTCTGATCTTGTCAGCTGTACAGGTGTACAAAGCTATTGGGATTCATCCAGAGAAAGTAACTGACACTTGGTACCATTTGCAGTTTCGATGTGACCCTGCCAGTCCCCTGCATGAACTAAATAAGGACTACTTGTCTGTTCTGAAGTGTGGAGAGATATGAATCCTAATATAGGAGTGCCCAGAGCAAGAGTCTGTCTGTCGCTTGCTTTCAGCCATAAAAAGGGGTAGTTAAGAGCAGTAGTCTTGCACAGCCTTTAGGCCAATGGCCTTAATCACGCAAGAGTGGGCGAGCAAGGCTTTTTGCAGACTCCTCTAAATGCACAAATGCAAAGTGGTCTAGTGTAATGGTATTCTTCTTAGGGCTGCAGAACTGGCCCTGAAAGCAGACTGATAGGAGGGTTCAAATTCTGATGGTCGTCTGATAAATAAAGTCATTGAACTCTCCTTAGAAATCAGTCCAACATTTGCAGTTGAATATATCTCATTTTCTTCTGACATGGAGTTGATCTCCTCAGTTATCTATGCAGTTCAGATTAGAGGCTCCTTTAAAAGAGCCGTGATGAGGGAAAGCAGACAAATTGGAGGGATTCCTGCTTTGTGAAATGCCTTTTTCTAAAGCAAATGGTGAGCTGCATGCCTTGAATGTGACAAGATCAAAACTCTGTCTTTAAACACCGAGCAAAGTCCAGAGGGTGAGTGCCACTACTCTGTGTTACCTTCAGGGCAGAGCTCTGAATCTCAGCCGTGGGTGCGCGGAGCTTGGGTCAGCTGGAGACTGAACTCCAGACTCTGATGCATGGCTGTAAAGACTAGTCAGTGACTTGGATTTAATGTAGAATTTAAATTCTTTATGCTGTATTATACCTAGAGTGTTGTGCAGAGGAAACTTGTTTGCAGTACTTCAGCTCATTCAGTTCTAGCCCTGCCTGGAGCACACTGGGATCTCATTGCCCTAAGGGGCACCAGGAAGGTGGAAAGCTCTAGCAAGGTGTAGGAAATGTTTTCTTTGAGCACAAAGTGAGAGATGTTTCCATCTACTAGACTTGAGAAGTGCATCAGGTACAGCTCAAAGAAAAGATTCTCTGGTTAAAAGTAACTTATTGTCAGCATAACTTTACAGTGTTTACACCGTGTTCTAGGGAATGTTATGTGGCTGCAGAGTGGCTCTAGGTTGGAGTATAAAGCACTTATTACTTGAGGGTAGCCAGAAACAGAGAAGATAGATTTAAATGGATATGTCATAGCAGCTTCAGTAAAGAACATGTCCCCCTGCCTCCTTGGACAGTTGCTCTTCTGAGCAGGCTGCCAGTCATATCCAAACTTTCCATTTCAGAACAAAAGAAACTTAATCTGAATGTCAAACCTTTTAATCCCAGTGTGTTAAAAATGAAAGATTGAGTTTTTGTCTGTGCTAAGCTCCTGGTAAAGGTCTTACTTAAATTTCCTGTCCATCTGGCTTCTTCTAACTTAGACAGTTTTGTTCTTCCCTCTGCATTTTTTTTGTTGTTTTACTGTCTTATTTTTCTTTCTTTCCTCCTCTTACTATCCTTCCCCAAGCCTTTGATTTGTTACTAGCTCAGTGTAGTGAACCTCTTTGCTGCGAGATTAACAAAGTAAGCTTGTCTTGAGAGGGTGATGGTAACTAATGTGCAGTGAGGGGAGTTCAGCCAGCCACCTTGTACATCTCTGCTAGCTGGTCAGAAACAGAGCCTTAACTGGAAGTTGGGCAAACCGGCATCAGCACAAGGGCTGTCAACAGCATGTTAATAAAAGTTATTTCTTCATTAGGTAAAAAGTGAGATCTGATGGTGCTTTTTTTAGAAGGTGCTGACACTGTGTTACAGTGTCAGGCAGAGCTTTGCTAAGGAAACTGGTACCTTTGTGTGCTGAGTGGTAGCAAGAGAGTGATCTGCAGTAATATGTTCAAGCCCATAACATTTCCTAATTTGAGCATATTTTATTTAGTGTTTCAGGCTGAGCCATGGTTACACTGTGTAAAGCACAATGGAATGCATGGCCAAAGCAGTTCTGTCAAAATTGAGACAGAGGAGAAAACAGTAGTAAAATTAGAGGTGTCAACCAAAGCTCACTTAGTTTCCTGGTTGTTCCTGAATGAGGAATATGAGAAAACTGTTATCTTCCCCAAATATACTCCTTGGGTGAAGGCCATCTGTTGCTCATTAGTTGCACCTCAGTCAAGTCAAGAGGATCAAGTGTACTAGTTGTCTGTGGGCAGTCTCTCTCTCATGCCAGACTTGTGCTTGGCTCTTTCTCCTGGCAGGTTCACAAGCAAATGGCTGTGATGAGGTCTGGGAGAGTTGTTGTTATTTTCTTCCAGTTCTATTAAGAGAAAACTGGTAGGCCCATGACAGGAACATCTTTTTCAAGTCCTATGTTTTACCACCTCTGCAGGCTGAGTCAGGAGTCAGAGTAGGTCATGGCAAATAGTTATTGGAAGGGACAAAAGAGCTGATGGAAATGCTGCTCAGTTGAGCAAGCAGGGTTGATAGGACAGGGTGAATACTGTTAGCAAAAGAAGCGCCCTTTTGGTCAGTGTGGACTTGCTTCACACCCTCCTGATGGATAGTTCTGAGTTAACCATGGTCCAAAAGTGTGCCTGGCAGTTCCCATGCCAGTCTTTTGGGGTAAATAAAACACTCACTGGTCAGAACTTGTGGGCATGTCCTCCGTTGAATGTGACAGTGAGGCATAGGAGTAGGAAGTCCTGAGGCTAATGAGCAACCTCTGAACGTGGACAGCTGAAGGAGAAGTATGGCCACTGCTCTGTTGGCAGCCTGGGGGAACAATGAGCTATTTTAAGGATTACTTAGTTTTAAGTGTTGTTAAATCTTACCTGTTCACAGCAGGGCGTTGGTTTTTGAGAGTGGAAGCCTTATTCACGGACACAGCAGGTCAAGTTTTCAGTGGGTCTGTGCTACTGTAAAATACGAAGTGTCCAAGAACATAGGACACTTGAGGTTCATCAAGGTGCTGGTTGCTGCACGTGACTTTTCGCTCACCGCTCTTACCTTCCACCACCTTCTGTAAATCTGATGTTTATCCTATCAGTGCCAGTGTTTGGAATGCTTTAGCAGCTTTCAGTTCCCAAGATCCTAGAAATACTAGCATCATATTTTTTGTTTTGAAACTTACACATCCTGCTAGACAACTCTTACCTCTCGATGCAAGCTGTGCCCTGATCTTCTGGCTCTGTGTCTCCCTTTTGCAACTGTCATTGCAGCCTTGTCTTTTGAGGTGGTGTTGTATACAGAATGTGACAAAAGCTGTACAGAAAATAAACTTTGACATCTTAATTCAGATGTGTAAAATATCAAGAGCTTCTGTAAAGATCAGCTTTGAGTTACTAGTCTGGAGGTGAATGCGTGGTGGGGATCCTTATTATTCAGATTGCTGCATTGTTTTAAAATTTTATAAATTCATCCAGCTTTAAAGAAACATGGAGTTTGCTTTTATGCAGGTAAAAGTCTTAAGCTTCCCATTCATTCCAAGAAGCACATAAGAATTCACACAGCTTTATTCATCTTGTCAAAAAGCCTGAAGGGAGACTTTATTCTAAGGCTTGGATAGCTCCCTCTTCACTGCAAAGAACATAGGGTAACTAAACGTGCCGCTTTCATATAAAGTGCCAGATAGATGTCTTGTTTAGGAATTCAGTGCAGGGATGCCGAAATAAAATGTATCTATTCTGAAAGGAAACAAAAAGGGCAGTTATTTCACATGACCCCAGGAGGATTTGGTTTTGGTGTTTTTTTTGTTGTTGTTGTTTTTTTTTTTTTAAATGTTAAGTTTCAGTATACACTATGTTAAAATTTGTGTATGTATTAGGAAAACTAATCTATCATTTTAAAGTTAAAAAACCTCAAACCCCAAAATGTTTCAGTCTAAAAATAGTATCAAGATACTTCTCAAACACACCAGGAGACTGCTACAGTTCAGTGCAATTCTTGTCTGTTAACAGGCTTTATGAAAACATTTTCATCTTTGGCAAAAGTCGCAATTTGTTTTCAAAAGATAAGAGTTGGTCGGGCAGTTAGTGATTACAGCAGGGATCTGCAGATGTGGTTTTCAATTCAGTAAGGAAATCCAGTTCTCTGTCAGTTTAGTCACTGCAGATCAGTTGCTATTGGAGAACAATTCAATTGCTAATATTGCATCACACAATTCCATGTCATGTAAAGGTACTTTAAAAACAACTACAGAAGCACATCTGGCTGTTTTCTTTAAAAAAGATATGTAGATCTTAAGTAGGACTTCAGCACATAGAAAGAATGAGTAGAAAATAGCTAATGAGATATGCTTGAAAACATCTCCCTTGGCTAATGTTCTTTGTTATTAGAAAACCACAAAACAAAAATTAACCTGTTTTGTTTTAGTTTATGATGGCTGATACTGCTAAAACACAAGCCATTCCTTGGATTAGAGGTGATTAGTGCTTCTCTTCAGGTCTCCTCTTGATTTTGCCATACCTTTCAGTCTGTCAGCCTCTGTCCTGGACCAGCCCTGCAATTCTCTCCCAGGCAAGCTGAAAACGTGGAAATTGTTCACATTACCTGGTCTCCTTTTGGGTAATTAGGACAAAATATGAAAATTTCGACAGTGGAGTGCGAATGAAGTGAGAAATAGAACCTGCAAACTGTATTATAGCAGTTAATAACAGAACAGCAATGGGAGTTTCTTCTCTTTGATGTGGAGAGAGACATTGTATATGCTTCAGTTTAAGTACTTGATATTTGCTTTTCTCTAATGTAGCACTCACAACATCATGTCACAGAAAGCCCACTATAGATCTGGCTAGTTTCTTACTCCTTCACTTCCCAATGCTTCCAGGTGTTCCTCTTCTGTATGGAAACTGTGGTTGCTCAGTACTTCTGGAAAATGGAAAAAATACATCTCCTGTTCCACGTGTTGCCACATGAGGCAAGTTAGTAATTGCTCTTCTGTTGCTCCAACTGCACTTGGTTGTTCCATGTATTACAACCATTGCTAGTCCTGGTACAGCTCAACATTGCTAGTCCTGGTACAGCTCAACAACTACGAGATCTTGGATCCCTGCAAAAGCTCTCTTCCAGGCTATGCAAGGCTGTAAAGTTGCAGAAAGGGATGAAGCTAGCTAGGGAGCCAGATCTGCTGGGAACCCGGGAGCAAAAGTCATCCTGACGAACCAGTGGATGGTTTCTGGTGGAGATTTTCTTTTGCATTGGAAGGTTGTAAATTAAATGTTGCTGTGTGCAGGAGAGCATAAGTACAGTCGATATACCAGTTTATAGCAAAATTCCCTGTTCACTAGCACAAGACAGTGCTTGATTAAACATTTAGGAAAAAGATGGGAGGCTCTTATCTGGGATAAGAAGGGACTGGATTTAGTGACCTTGGAGGTGTCTCCATTGTCATATTTTCTGGGCATTTTCACATGTTCGTATTTCACATGGAGCAAGCAGCTCCAAGCACACAGCTCACGAGTGGCACATCTGTCTACAGCTAAATCCACTGCAGACACATTTTCATGCAGTTTAGTCTTGCTGACAATTACAGCTACAGAGTAGAGCAGCCGAGGCTGTGTTCTGTTACACTGTCTTGGTTTTGGTGGGTTTTTTTTTCCTCCCCCCTTTGTAATACTCCTGCATCTTCAGTGAATAGAGGTTCCTCACAACCCCAAGACATGCAGTACAGTCTTATCGTACAACTTAACATGTTACAGCTCAGTGAGTGCTCTGAGACTTTCATGAGGTCACACAGGAAACTGGTGACAAAATGAGTATCAAATAATCAGCAGTTATAGCTTCCAGATTTATATCTACCGGTTGATTTCAGCCTTTCTACAGGCCTTCATGTCCCAGGAAGCACGTCACACGTACCGGTGATCATCTTGTGCCGAGGCATCAGTTAACTGTGGCCAAAACAGCCCTCCCTGCTCCGGGGGGAGCAGCAGGATTGCATTAGGGGTGGAGGCAGCATCTAGGTGGTGGCAAGGCAGAGGGCACAAGCCAGCTTGTGTGTTCCGTTGCATCGTTCGTGGCTCTCTGCGATCCCAAATCAGATTTGTCCGTGTCGAGCATCCCTGATGAACAAGGCCCCAGCTGTCTGCTGCTGCAGCAGCCTGTGCCAAGGCAGGCTATGAAAAGCGTTGCACAACCCCGTATAATTTAACCACATGCTGAATAAATACACTTTTGAGAACTCTTTTGAAGAGATGTTGCCTAATTAATCCTGCAGGGGGTATAATATGTATATTTTTGAAATCCGGTTTTAGCATCGTGCAATTAGCTTTTATGGCCTCAGGATTCTGATTCTTTAGTTACTAATAGTAATCTGTTTTAATTAGAAATGCAAATGTATTTTAGATCCAAATGTATCTGAGTGGTACAATGTAAAAAAGACGGTTCACAGCTAATACCATTGAAGTGCCTCAGGTTTGGTATTCTTTGTACCTTCTGTAATTTGAATCCTGAGAATCAACATGATATTCAAACATTGCGAGCAGCTGAAACATGTGAAGGCTGAATAGACTTCTTTAGGAAATGGGCTAAGTATTAATCAACAGGGATCCTTTCTAGGGCAGCAGAAGGAAAATCATAGCTTTAGGCAAGGAAGCAAAACCTCTGAATGTTACAATAGTAACTTAGCTCCACAATAGCAAAGCACAGCTCCTGCCAGGCTGCGGATGCTGAGCAGACAGCAGAATCTAAGTTGTCTTGGTCGAAGTATCAGAGAAATTACTCTGTCTTTAACATCCCAGGCTGCTCAGGGAGGACTATAGCTGCTCAGAGCTGTGGTGCTGTAAAATTTGGTCTGGCAGTGTGTCTAAGAAAAGCCTTAAGCAAGGCAAGTTACAGACAAACATGTAAAGGCTAATGCTCACTGAATATTCATTGCATCCTGGAGATGCTGAACTCTCAGGCTGCTGTGATCAGATATCATACGTTGCACTAAGAGATCACTTGTATTTGACAAAGTATTTCCAGGATCAAAGAGCCCCTGCTGCTGGACCAGTCCAGCCCTTGCTGTTGTGTTCAAATAAGGGTTTTTTCTTAATTACTATGAAAGATGGGGCCAAAAGGAAGCAACTACTCAGCAATAGTGAAGATGGCTTTTGTAATGACAGTCACTTATCAGACATACGGCTTTGTAGAGCATTTTTACAGCTAGTTGCAATTAGATGCAGTGATGCAGCTGAGACTGAAGCAGTGCAGTTGATGCTGTGCACCTCTCCACATCTCTGCTAAGCTGGATATAGAATTTTTTCTCTGAGGAGACTGCTAGTAGGAAGCAGTGGTGTAGGCAGTGCAAAAGCCATGGGAGGTTCTGTGTGGCCCTCCAGCAGTCAAAATCAAGTAGTTTCTCCAGACTCACCTCATTGGGAAGGCTGGTGGCTGGGTCGAGGCACTCGCACGGCTTCAGCAGACTGAGACCTTGGCAGGGTGCTGCAGAGACCTCTCCTGTTCCCGTGCAGCAGATGCTTTCTGAGACTTCAGGTTCCTATCCCTTCTTTCTCTTTGACGCAGATAGAGCGTAGTAGTGATTTCATCACCTGAAATTTGATGAACTTGTTGACTGGCACCATGGGGACAGTTCCTCACAGAACTGCTCTGCGCCCTGGAGAGCTGTCAAACAAAAAAACAAGACGTAGATTGCGTGAGCCTGTTACAAGGGACGACAAGTGATGTTCTGATTTTCTTACTTAAGCTGAATTAATTAAAGCTTCCCAGAAGTCTGATGGTCTTGAGTGTGCAGTTAAAAGTCTCCAAGCTGCTTAGCCATTTCCCTGTGCCGTGTTTAAAGAGCAAAACATCACAAGCACCAGCACTTCTTATCTGTGTGTTTTATTTCCAAACCTCTGTTTGCATTTACTTCATTCATTACTTCTTTTAATTCATCCCAACCAGTACTTTGCTGTGAGCTTGTATTTTCCGCTGGTATTTCTGGAGGACAAGGGCATGGAGGAAACTGCTTCGAGCACCAGCCCTGGAGGCTCTGGCTGCAGTGTCTGTGTCGTCAAACACCCCAACCTCGTTGTTCTTGGTGGTTACGTGGTGTCCGCATTTGCCCTGCACCACTTGCAACTTATTCTTATTCCGTTCTTTTCTTTTCAGGGGCTGTCAGAGCCTGAATAATTTAAGAGTGAACAAATGAGAGACGTTCATGGAGGACTCTGTTCTTACCTAGGCACAATTTGACAAGCATGTAGATTGCCTTGGGTTTCCACTGCACCTACCACAACTTTACTAAGAGAAAAGCCCCCTTTCCTAGACATCTGTGTCATTCTTGCTTAGTAAAGTTATTCAAGATCAACGCCTTTGGAATTGGTTGGTAAATGGACAAAGACTTTCTCTTTGCCCGGAGCTCCTCACAGCCTCCAAGTATCAAAGAGAACTGCACAGCACTAGAAAGCAAGAGACAGCTGCTGAATGTTGGAAGCTACTGCATTTGGCAAAAGAAGCTGACGCTAAGATGCACACAGTTGTGTTTGTTTGTTCTGCTTGTTTTCTGTGCTTTCTGAGCCCTGTGTGTGCCTGGAAAGTTTATTGACCAATCCCTTCTTTCTCAACATGCAGTTTTTCTTCCTATCCCAAAAAGCTTTGGGTTCTGTTCTTGCTTTTTTTTCCCAATTCCAATTTATTTTGTCACTGATAATCTTCTGTCGTTTCCGTGAGGAATCATTTGGGTGTGTAGCCACAGATTCCTTTGAGACAGGGAGACATGCGATATCCAAATGTCCTCCTCTCTCCCATTCACAGAGCTGTCTACCTTGTCATAGAGGTTGTTGACTTCAAGCGTAAGGCAGAGTTGACCTTGGCAATGATGTCATTCAACTGAGAAATTACTTCAAAATTCTTAGAGTAGCTCAATTTGGGAGCTGCTGAATGAAGCTGACCCTTGACACTTTGCAAAAGAATAAGGCTTGTGTTGTGCTAACAGCTGCTTGGAAACCATGTGTAATAAAGTTTGGTTTTATGCCCACCACCGGGGTAAAAGATGGTATTTGCCGACTCTGGTACCCTCATGCTCCCAACAGAGCAAAACTGCTTAGATTGAAGTTAAAAAGTCTGCTTCTGTGTGGGTGTCTAAGCATTTCACAGTTCCTTATGCTAAAAGTAACAGTGTACTTGCAAAGGCCAGCAAATGCTGCTCTTGTTCAGCTTCAAACATGACATTTCTCCCCCCGCCCCCGCATCATCCCATACAGGTTTCCATAAAGGTTCAGGGTTAAAACTTTTTTATGGAAGGTACATAAGCCCCCTATCAAACTATATCAAGGGGAATTTTTGCTTTTTGTTTGGGACTTTGTTCTTTTTGCTGCTAGCAACACTTATTCTGGAAAATTCAGGATCGAGGAGTACTTTATTTTTGTCACAGAATGAGGACAGTGTAAATACAAAATGTAAAGCAGAACTTAGAGAAGTGCTTCAATGAGTTGTTTGACTAAATTCAAATAAATGTTGATTTGTTCAAAAAAAATAGCATGCCCTTTCTGGATCTTGTTAGTCCTGACTTTTTATTTCCTTTCTTTGCTAAAGCAAAATGTGTGCCTCTTGACTTCAGGAATCTGCTCTCCCAGCTGTGAGGCATTACGGGAAGACTGCTCCGACATACACTCCAGCATATGCATTGGACTTGCTCTCGTGTGCCTTGGACTGGTCCAGAATGTGTGCTGGGCACACACCTGGGGCAAGAGAATGGGTAAATGAAATCAAGTGCATCTGGCCTCAAACTCTGCTGTGTGGAGCAACTCTTCCTGAGTTCTTCCACATTCAGTAAAAACCTGTTCTAGAACATTGCTTGTTGGGGAGATAAGCGAGGTTCCCTTGGAGAACTCAAGGCAGGCCAGTAACACACCTATCTTAGGGTATTTTGAGAGGGGAGCAGACTAGGAGTATCTCATAATCCTGGTGGATTCACTCTGTGGATGTTTGTTCTTTTATTATTCTTATGAAATCATAGCAGCTTATGTAAGGGGTCAAATGGGACTCTGCAACGGGATGAATTTGTCATGCTGATAAATGGAGAGAAGAAGGCTCAAACCTCCAACTGGAGAAGTAATAGATACCCATCACAGTTTCAATCTGTTATATGGAAGACGTTTCTGAGCAGCACACCCAGTGAGGAGGACTGCAGATGCTGCTTTGGGTGCTGTTCAAGTGCCTTGTGCCTTGGGGTTGAGCTGCACGCTTTCCTGAGAGCCTCTTCAGAGGCACGAGGACGTGTTCTGTCTTCATGTGCAGTAGCTCCTCAGTTCAGTGCTCATCTGTAGGAAACAAGTCCCTGCCCTGTATTCATCTGAGGACTCATCTTCCTCTTTTCCCTGTGCTTTCCCTTCAGTCACCTCTGACAATAACTTCAGGTCTACATGAAGCAGCAATACAATAGAGATGACTTCTGTAGCTGTTCCTCTCACTAGGCACTCCTGGACAGTAACAAAGTCATGTTTTATTTCAGCAGGCTCTCTCTCTGTGCCTTCCCCCTGTGCTGTTGCTCTCCCTGGAGACCCAGCTCACTCCTTCAGCACGCTCTCAGGATTTCAGTAACTTTTCTTGCAAGGTCTCTTGAGACTCGCGCGCCTCTGTGCTGTTTCTCCAGGCTTTTGGTTTTATCTCACTCTTTGAAACTTTCCCAGAACTGCAGTGACTTTTCACTGACCTCTGGGAACTGGAGCTCTCGAGCACTGACACTCCGACTGGCACAACCAAGACCTGGAGACTACTTTGGGATGTCAGCTTTCCCAGTGCATGCTGGATGAAAGCTGCATCTGAGCAACACCAGCTAAAAATAAAAGCTATTCAACTGAAGCTAATGGCGGGTTGCCATGAGTTATTGCTCATTAAAGTGAATTGTCAGATGCTTAACTTCAGCTAATCATTTCCTGCTGCGAGATGGGCCTGGTATGAAACATTTCAAATGTGGGAAGGGGGTTCGCAATAACTAAATTTAGCTAAGGGTGTAATTTCCTCGGACTCCCTCTGTAGTTAATGGAAAGAAAGAGGTTCCTACAGGGTGTGATTCCCGCTCCGCATCCCCTTTGGGCAGATGTATGCACGGCTCCGTGACTGCCGAGAGCGTGAGGTGAGCTGCTGCCTCCCACAAAAAAGAGCTTCTCCCAGTGACAGCGTTTGCCCACCCCAGCTAGGTGAGAGCTTGTTTTCCTCAGCTTAGGTTTCTACCTGGAAATAACGAACAGGAGGTTGAATGTTAAAACCAACGGATAGTTGACCCTTTCCCAAAGGCAAAACCCATGTGCGTCCCCTGCTTTGCAGTATAGCTAAAGGGAGCTCTGCAGATAATCCTCCATCGCCAAGCAGCAATCTTTTCCCATTTCCAAGAAGTATCAGCTATTCTAGGAAAGAAACAGTGCATTCTGAATGTTGCGTGATTAACTTATTTTTTAGTCCTTTTTTTCCCCCCATTCTTTTGGGAAGTTAGTCTTGTTTGTATGTTTGGCAGCAAGAAAGAAAGCTAAATTGATAAGTTTGTCAAGTACATCTGCTTTTAGCAGTGTAGACTACTTTCTGTATTGGACTAGAAACTTTTGCATAAAATATTTAACTCCATACCTCTTTTCTTGAGTTTAGACAGAAGTAATTTCATCCACGTAAATGGAATTCTGAGAATGCTGCCAGACTGATTATTACCTTTTGATGTTACTTTGAGCTTGAAGCTTCAAATGATGCTCCAAAACACAAACAGAAAATTCAGCTGAACCTTCTCGATTCTGCTTATTTCCAGGGGATCATAAAGTCAGGGAAGACATTTGAACCTCAGAGCGAAATTTGCAGTTAGATTTCAGTAATACGGTTTGAACATGTCTTTACCCTCTGGTGTTGAAACTGGGTCCTCTGTGATCTTATCTCGCGTTTCCCTTGAGCCGAAGCGTGGGGCAGGTCTGCAATGGGACACACGTAGAGGGACTGAGCAGAGTTGGGGAGACATGGAGGACTCTAGGGTGAGTTTTGCAACTCCATTACAAAAATTTAAAATACTTCTAACCTAAAGGGCTTTTCAAGCCATTTGTCCTTTATCTGACATAGGCACTGAAAATTTCCATGTGTTCAGTTAAGTTCTTCACTGGAACTTTTTTCAGAGGCAGTGCCTGAGGAGACAGTTTATCTGTCAACATGAAAACTTGTCAGATTCATTGTTTACGTTGTTATGAAGCAGTATTTTCACTTGAAGAATAGCTGTAAAGTGACTTTATATTATTCAAACGTTGTTTCCTCAGAGTTTTTTATAAATCCATGCCAGGTTTTACAGGCAGAATAGGATCTAACACCAAGACTGGGATTGGTACTGTCATCTGCCTAAGCCACAAAATTTTCTAACTCTGACTCGTGCCAATAAAAATGTTTCACTGAGCGTGTTTTGGATGTTTAATACAAAAGCACAGAAGAGACTAAAGAAGCAGTTTTCATACCTCATTCTGCCATCTTTGCGTCTGTCAAGTAGAACTTTAGCCCTGAAGCTCTCTGGCAGGTCTGAGGTGGCTCTGGCAGCAGCCTTTCCCAAGGGAGTGTATAAAGCCTTAAGGGGCTGAGAGCTGTGAACTGGAACCTACAGCCTGTATGACAAAGGAGATACTCTTGGAAAAGACAGGAGAGGGTACGCTTTGATGATGTAGATGATTCGTGTTTGTTTAATGTGAAATACTAACATAGCGGCTTTGTTTGTGCATAGGATGGGTCTAGGTGACTCCTGCTTTCCAAGATTTTGTGGTGCAGAGATTCCTGTTCTTCAGGGAATAATAGCTCAAGAAAAGATTAACTTGGTCTTTCACCCACATCTGATTCGATTCTGTCTTTGTCAGACATTATTTTACAGGAATCACTAAATATGGAAAATGGGTTCTGTTGAGCACAGCAGAGCTAATTTATGTGCTCATTGGTCAGATTGTCATTATTGGCTTTCATTCATGAGTGGAATTATTTCTAAAAAAAAAATGTTGATTTAAACGCACATGCTAAGAGGATTACAAAGTTCCCATTCTGGCTCGTCTTTTTGACTTCTGTGGAAAAATCCTTTTCTCTCAGGTTGTTTTGCTGAGGTGAGAAATGGAGCCATACGTACATCAGAAGAGGATTCACCTCTTCTCACCTAAAACAAGATTGTAACGTGCCATAGTCACCCATCTTCATAGCTATATCCTGTCTTAATTTGTGGCTACAGAAGAATATTCCCTTCCTATCATATCTGGTCTCTAGTTAGTATGGATCAAAAAGAGATACTCTCTTCTGAGTTGGTCTGAGAAGCCTTTCCCTTTCCTCATTAGACAACACCGGTGCTGTACGAGCCTGATCAAACATACCTCTTCTACCATGTGTGCTCAGGGGAACAGGGAGGTAAAAATAAAATGCCTTGTATTTATCTTCCAGCAGTAATTCCTTCTGACTAAAATGGGAATAGAACCGTGCCTCTGAAATGGGTCTATGAGATTTTGGGTTTTCCTTTCACCCAAGGTTGCGCAGAACTGGAACCTTCCATTTTTCAAGTAAGAGAGCTGTGCTTGTATAGATATCTCTTCATTTGAACAACAACAACAAATATTTCATGCCTCCAGCAGTGCAAAACCTTTGAATGTTAAAGCTCTTTGGTCTGGCTAAGTATCTGAGTCACAGTCCTATTGCCAAAAATTTCTTGGAGTTTTGCTTAGAGGTGTTTTGGAAACCATAATTTCTTCTGTCTGAATGAATGGTTTGGCCAGGAAATCAATCTAGCCACACTAGTCTGCTGACCTCCCTACACCCATTTTTCCTCACCAAATATCTTTTTTTAGATATGTGTGTCCCAGGACGTTGGTGGCACAATGACTACTCCCTGCACCTCTCTGCCAAGCCCCAAAGTTCCTGCAGTGTGAGGGCAGCCACTGCTTTGCTGGTCCTTGTGGGCAGTGACGGCTGCCTGAATTACCACGCAACATGCCACTCCATCTTCTCCAAAGTGCTCTTCTCTGGCTTTGCTTAAGCAAACTGTGTTCCCAAAGAGCTCTACCAATGCAGTTTGCAAACAAGATATGTGCTAGTACTTTGCAAGAAGAGCACGGCAACGTGTCCTCCTCTTCTCCTTGATCCACGTGGTATCTGGATCTCAAGCCTGTATCAGGTGTCACGATTAATGCGTTTGTAGCCACACGCGCCACAGAAGCAGTGGAGCTCACAGAAGTGTGGCTTAGGAGGTTGTTTCCGAAGTCTTTCCTGGAATATTTTTTGTGTTGCATGTTTATGTCTCTCATTTTGTGAGCTCTGCTCTTTCTTGAGCTTCAGTCCTGCCTCTGCACCATGTCAAGGTGCCCTGCTTTATGTGCAAAGGAAATCATTCTCAGCAGAGCTGACAAATGGCAGGTGTGACTTGCTCACAAATGTATCCATATTTGCAGTTCCTTTAAAAAAGAAAAGGAAAAAAGGTTATGATATTGTGTGTGTGCTGTCGGTGTATTTTTGTGCATGTTTGGCAATGGTGAAAAGTGGGACGATGAGATGAGAGTGCTTTGTACATGTGTAGGGTTCTGGGTAGACCAAACTCCTTCCACCTTGAGGGGCTCTCATGGTGTCTGGGAAGCATGGAGATTTATACCAGCCTTTCACTTTCACCTTCGTGCCTATCAGCCAGCCAGCAGAGACTACAACAACCTGTAAAAGCATGATAAGGCCACATTTCCAGTCTTGGGTTTCATGGGCCAAGCAAAACCCGGGCTCTGTCCCAGATGCCTTACAGTGGTCAGCGGACAAGGAGAAAGAAGGAGACTTCCTATCTGCCAGGGCTGCGTACAGCATGGCACATTCCAGACTTGGTGTAACCCCTTGGTAAATAGCCTTTTACAAAGGCAATGCCTTGAGCGAGAAAGTCCAGAGTCTCCTTGAAGTGGGATTGCTGCACGGTGTAACACACCTCCTTCTGGAAACCTTGGGGCTGGCTTTCGTCTTTGCTGGTGGCCCTGGAGGCCTGATGTTCAGTCTCTAGAGGTTTCCTGGCTCAGAATTCCTTGCACAGAATTCCTGCAGGCGGGCAGGGCTGTCTGTGGGACAGCTCAGGACGTGGGCTGTTCCTGCCCACCTGCTGGCTTCCCCAGGGTGACGGCAGACAGTGACTTCCCGGAGAGAGCCTCGAGAGAAGGAAGAGTGCTGCAGTGTGAGAGGTGCTGTCTGTCTGTCCGTGCCACAGCTGGGCTGCCTCTGGGAAGCAGAAGGAGACAGCAAAGCCTGGGTCTTGACCCTCTTCATAAGACCAAGGATATTTTTTTGTGGGAAGGGAGGTCCCTGCCCCTTCCATTACAGACTTCCAGGGTTGCATGTCTTGCTGACAAATCCTTGGGGTGAGAGGGTTGTCCCAGGCCCCATTTAGCTTCCTTCTCCCTTACTAAAAGGTGAATTAGCAAGACACTGCTGACTGGAGGTAGGAGTTTGTTCTGTGTTACTTCCAAGCTGTAGTAAAATACCTCTCTGTGCGTTAATCAACCAAGACGTGGGGAGGGCAGCTTGTCCTCAGTTCTCCCGGAGCCCAGTTCCCAGCAAAGGCAGTGAGTCTGCGATACAGCAACTTGCCCCAAATCATCCCTGGCAGTGGCAGCCTCCACAGAGCCATCGCTTCCAGCGTTTCTCCTTCCATGACTGCAGCCCAGCTCCCTTTGCGCCAGCAATTCCCAAAGTCAATCCTGAAGCAGCTGTGAGAGCAGGGGCGCCTGAGGGCTCCTTGCTCGGCACAGCCCCTTGGCAAGGAGCCCTCAAGCTTCCCCCCTTCATCCGTGGGGCTTTTGGTGCTGCTGAGGGGGCGGAGGGGCGGGGGCGCTTGCAAAATCCAAATCGCCGCCATGAAGCCCTGAGTGCTGTTGACGCAAGGTGTGCTGATAAAGTCCCAGAGGATCACGTGGAGCCTGCGAGAGGAGACTATCTAAAGCCAATTGAGTAGAAGATAAACTGCCCACTGACAAATAGTATCTTGCGCTAGTTGATTTAACGCCACTTCGTGTGCATGGAATAACATCGGCGGCAGCTGGCTAAACCCAGGCCTTTTTGAGATAAGACTGATACTTTGCCCTCGTGGAGGAATGTCAGAAAAAACCCAGCAGCTCCACCTGGGATCCATCTTTCTCCCAGCCCCTCTCACCCGCACTCCTGTCATCGGAAGACAGATGATTTGGATTTTCTTCCTTTCTAAGAGATGAAATTTGACTTCCTCTACCTTGTTATGATCATTTCTGTGTGTTCTAAAACCTTAACTTTTGACCTCAGGTATGTAATAAATTATTGATTCAACTTCTGACTGGGGCTCTCTATGGTTATAAAATACTGGAAGCTGTTATCACTCCCTCACCATCTGCATTCTAGAAGCTGGCGGACAAGGCAGGCTGCAATCTTTGCTTGGTGCGTAGCCAGCTGTGAGCAGCAGCTCTGCCCAGCGGGGCATGGGCTCTGCACACAGGTAGCAGAAACTGGCTTCTAAACCCAAGTAGGTAACGATTCTCTGGAACAGTAGCTCTCTCTCAGCACATGTACTACCCAGGATCTCTAACGGCATTTATTGCTGAACAGAATATCTGGATGCACCAGACTGTTTTCGTGTGTTGTAACCTGTGTTTCTGTTTTCTGCTTGGGTGGATAAAAGATTCAGAGATAACCATCTAAAAATGTTTAATAACGTCAGCTGACTGCTTTCTGGTGTACAGTCTGAGATGCATCTTACAGAAGTATGACAATTTCTGAATTCTGTAAAAAAAAAAAAATAAATTCTTAAGTTGTATGGAATTAAATATCTCAATCTCTGATTGCTCCTGGCGGGGAGTTGACCTGCCGTGGTTTCAGAAAGGTGAAAGCAGGGCACATGTTCCTAAAGGGCAATTGAGAAATCTTTGAGCAGCTTGTTTGCTTTGTTTTTTAAAGACTTATTGACATTGGCACATCTTTGGTCTGTTACTTTTGGGGGGAGCAACAGCAGTTGCACCCATTTCTAAGGTGCTAGTCTGAACATGTGTATTGATAATTGTGACTGGATACGGATTAGCAGAATCTCCTGCTTGGAAATAATGCAAATATTTTTTTAATTTTAAGCCTACCCATGTATCTCCTTCTGGGGAGTTTCTTTCAGTTTGAACAATTTGTCATCTTTTGTAATTGTTTATTCTAGTTTTGTAGTTCAAGGGAAGGTGTGAAATCTTCTAACAAATTGCTGTGAAGGACAAAGGTGATAATTTTAAGGTGCTTCAAATAACCTTCAAAAATTAATGAGTAACCTAACTAACAGTAATGTCATTGGGGTCTGGAAATGTCTGAGAAAACACTTGTGGAATCAGACCCTGACAAAGTGTTGGTGGCTGTCAGGTGTGCTGTAGTAATCTGCTTTTTGTGCTTATTGTCTTCTTGGCAATTCACAATGAAATCTGTGGGAAGAAGCTGAGTAATTCAGCACTTAGCATGAAATTCTGGCTTTCATCAAAAAACAGATAACATTGCTGGCTGCGATCTTCCATAAGGACAGACAGCGTGATAGGAAACAAGTGACGTGTGCAAGATTGTGAACAATGCCTGTTGCAGGGCATATTCCTCCCTCTGGTGTGCAATAAAGTTTGCACAATGTCCATAGGTCACAAAACCTTCCATCGAGGTAGTTTAGGACTGCCAAGCGCTTGATGTGCACTAGGAAATAGAGGAGGTGCTGGTATGATCTCTCGCCCACACTATTTTCTTCCAGATGCGTATTCAGTCTCTACCAATGACAATGGGGGCAAGTCTGATTCAGTGGCCAACTTACAGCCTCAGCCATCCCTCAACTCCATCCAGAGCTCTCCTGGTCCCAAGCGCTCGACGAACACCCTGAAGAAATGGTTGACTAGTCCTGTGCGCCGGCTGAACAGCGGGAAAACCGAGAGCAACATCAAGAAACAAAAGAAGGTGCGGGATGGCAGGAAGAGCTTTGACCTCGGCTCACCAAAAACCGGAGATGAAACCACTCCTCAAGGGGACAGTGCAGATGAGGTGTGTGTTGATATTTGTTGCAGGAAAGACCATATCTTTGATACAGTCTCTTCCGTGGTGTGTGATTCACACTTGAGTAAATGTGGATCCCTTAGGATCTAGAGGGAGCAGCGAATCGTATGTAAAATTGTGTTGGTTGCAGCCGTGTTACAAACAGCATTGCCATCCAAACAGGAATGGAATATAGAGGGAACAGCATTTCAAAGTCTGCATATATTATTGTGATTTGACTAGATTTTTTTAAATAGCCTATTAGAAAGCTGCCAAGGGTAGAAATTAAGTTTTTCTTGAGCAGCTGTTATCACTTTTTGCTGAGTTTCATATCACCTTTATCCTAACAGTGTAAGCAGTGTAATTCTTTTTTGAAAGAAAACACTCAGAGAATAGTCATGTTTCTGTTAAATCTGCTACATATTTGTAGCCGCAGTTTCTCTGCAGGCGTGTTCCTTGCCAGAACGGCTCTTTCCTGATAAAACAAATAAGGAATTGCGAACCAAAAATGGAGAAGATATTAGCTGAGCTCAAATAGAGGAACACATTTTAAAAACTGTACATTGAGTTGTTCTCATTTAAATTAAAATATACTTTCTTGTCAGCACACAGACAGCTGTAACTGCTTTAGCTGCTTGGGTGACCTATAAAAACTATATTTTTGTAACTCTTAGAATTCACCAGGTTTAACCAGCAAGACTTTATGCCTTTATGCTTTTTTTCCATGGTGCTTAGCATTATCTACAGTTCTGTCTGCTCAGCACAATATTGAGCCAGTACTAGGATTAACAGACTCAAAGCCTGGTGGTAGAGCTCATATATCTAAAAAGATGAACCCATCCTGCTTCTAATTATATTTCACTTTTCTTCAGAAGAGCAAGAAGGGTTGGGGAGAAGATGAACCAGATGAAGAGTCTCACACACCTCTTCCTCCTCCTATGAAGATTTTTGACAATGACCCAACCCAAGATGAGATGGTAAGGCCTCCCTCACTACATCAGTTTATTGTTTAAGAGCGTTTCTCACCCAGCCTTTTCACAGTGGTTTCATAGTGGTCTTCTAGTATCCAGGGCCTAGACTTGTGGTTATAAGAGACTTCTATGTGCAAATCATTATCTGATACCTTTCACCAACTGGATTTAGCCCTGACGTCACATTTTATGACAGGTCAATCATGTGCTTGTGTTGTGTGTGGTCAGAAATTCCACTCAGGATGATCACATGTGTTTCCCCCATCTGTTTTAAAAGTGCTGTCGGTGTCTGGCAGTAGCAGCAGAAGTGGTATTTGGTGGCAGCCTGGGTTCAAGGAGTAGGACAGGTGCTGGAGTCTGCTTGAATCCAGAAGTACCACCTTTGCCATGAGTTAGATAGCTTGGGCTCTACTCTCAGGCTTTGTGTGCACCTGGGGTTCGGGAGCATTGTCAGTCTGACATCCACCCTTCATTCTGAAGTGCTTTAAAATTTGCAGATGGAAAACCCTACCCAGTGCTGTCATTTGACATTTTTGGCATATGTGGCTGATATCACTGAGTGGTCCCTCAGGTCCAGTTAGTTCAGAAGCCCACAATGTAACTGAAGTCCCTCTCGGGAGAGCGGAAAAGGCTTTGAGCTGCCCATCTTTGTGCACCATGCTGCCAGTGGTAGTTCTTGCTGTTACCTATGGTCTCTTGAATTTTAAGTCAGGATTAGGTGTGGTAAATGGCACGGTGGCCTGTAGAGTCCTTCAGTTGCTCTCTTGGACTTGGGGTGAAAATCTGTGACTAAGGCTGTGGCAGTAGTTTGCCGTCACAGTAAGTGCAGGTCCTGCTTGCACGTGTCCTCCCCCAGCCTCTCCTGGTGCTGCCATCTCCCCTGTAGAAACCCATCCTCCTGTTTCTCTTTTCCTGCTTTCCTGCTGGCATCTGTTTTTAGCACTGCCACTTCTGTATCTCTATTCTCTGATTGTAATTACTGCACCAAGAAGCAAAAACAGGGCAGATGAATAAATTGTCCTACACCCAACCTAGAATGTTCTTGGGAAAGGTTCAGGCAGGAGTTCGGAATTACAGAGGGAGAAGGGCACAAATATTTCTAGGACTTAAGGAGCAGAGTGATGGAGGAAAGGATTCAGAGGCTTGCTGCTAATCTGTCAGGAAATGTTATGGTATTGTGGCGGCAGAGAGACCAGAAGGAAGCAGCTGGAGTCGTGGACTCTTGCCCTTTGAGCGCTGTGTGTGCTGCTGCTGTCTGGCGAGGGGCAGAGGCAAGAGGCTGGTGAAGCAGAGCTGTGGTGGATCCATGCCCAGCACAATAGCAGTGTGGGGTGCTAGGTTGTTCCCCATAGTGTTTAGCTAAATGTTTTGGCGTTAGTTCACTTTTTGTGTTTTTGGGGGGTTTGGGGTGTTTTTTTTTTAAAAAGAAAAACAAAACTACTGTAGTTGGGTCACTATTACTGATTTTTAACATGCCTTGTGATTTCAGTATTTCCTAAACACATTTCTGACAGCGCCAGTGTTGTAGAACTAAGCTGTTTACCGCTCCAGATGTCTAGGCTTTAGAGAGCATTTTGGCATCGTGTTTCTCACCCACCCCTAAACCAGAAGATTGAACAGAGCAAGATGCATCTGAAACCCTTTTTTTCTTTTTCTTCCTCTACTCGCTTTTTGTCATGGGGGAGAAAAACTTAAGCTCACAAACATGGCTCCTGAATTCCCTGGCGTAAGAGAACCATGTTAGCAACATTTGGATCGTGCTGGAGCTCTTTAACAGGGTTCATTTGAGCACAGCTCCCTGCTCACTTCCCGCTACTGCTTGCAGGCATGGGCTTAGGCTGGACCAGCAGCAGCATGGGGAAGTCACAGCAGTAGGTGGGAGATATCTGCACGGTGTGGGAGGTGACACCTTCCCCCAAGCCTGTCTGCAAGGCAGCAGTAATCCTGGAGGCTCTTCTAATGACAAATTGCAAGATATCTTAATATTAGAAATTCATTGTTTACTTCCTGGAAAATAGAAATACCATTTTTCGAATTGCCCTGCACAAACCTGACTCTCTCGTCAGTCACATAAGAGTTTTATTTAACCCTGAAAGACTTGTAAGCAACAAATGTTTCCATGCTCGCTTCAAAATCCTGCATTTATTTAGCTTTCAGAGATATTGAGCAATTTCAGTTAAAAGAAGTGAGAACAACAGCTATTTAGTGCCTCCAAAAATTGAATTCCTCCTGCTAGAATGGCTATATTTGACAGTTATTGTCTATGTACTTGTCTGGTATCTCTTCAGAGCCCCTATTTTCAGTCTTTTTTTTCCTGCACACGTCTGTCCGCACTGCAGGTGAAACAGGCTGTCTGAGCTTTAACATTTATCTGAGATTCCTGCATTACCAGCCTAATTCCTCAATTACCAGCCTGATTACCTGTAGTTTTTGTTGCTGTAATTAGAACTGTTGATTAGATGTGTTATTTGTGAAAGACGAGAGATGAGTGGCAGGCTGTTTAGCTTTTGCACTATCACAGGCTTCTGCTTGGGACTGGTCTCCTTCACCTTTTTTGTTTTTTTCTCTTCCTGGGACAGTGTCGCTCAACGTGAGCAGCCTCCCCAGCACTGAGAGGGATGGCCAACTGCCTAATTCCTGCCATCACATTTCCATGTCTCACTCCCCAGCGCTATTTAATCTCAGATGCGTGTTAGTTGGCACCTGCACAGTGACTCTGCTGAAATAGCTGCTTGCCACAAGACCTTTATTAAGCAGCTGAGAGATGGATAAGCATTTTAATAATTATAGTGCAGAGTTTGTAAAAATATAGCCGTGCTTCAGTCTGTGTTAACCTGCCAAAGGCAGGTTATCAAAGGGCTTATAGTTTTAGTCAGTGCTTGTATTTCATTCAGTAGAAATGTGCATACAGGTGAGCTAATTCATAACAATTCCAGTGACTATCGCATGAGTTTGGGTTTTCAAAATGAATTTTCGTAAGGCAAAGAGGCCCATATAGAGCAAAAAAACTTAACTAAAACTGAATATCTCACAGAGAGGCCAGTCTTTGCAGCACCATGGGGTTGCTTGGGTAGCATGTTGAAGAAGTCTTGGTGTTTCTGGAGATTTGTAACAACCAGCAGCTGCTAGCTGTGGCTACCTGAGTGTGGAGGCATCCAATAGTATTACATGTCAGGCACCTAAAATCAAATACCTGCAATCAACAGATAGGTGTAGAGAACTGAGACTGAAAATATTCTACCAGTGTCAATAGGGAAAAGTGGGCACTTCCAAAGAGCGTTTCTGGCCTCCTGTGCCAGGTACCTACGATAGATGAGAGTATGTAGGAGACGTGACTGCAGAGAAGAGAGAGAAGAGATACATGTTTTAGATGGCTAAAGTTGCATAAATGGGAGATGTCATCTGAGTTCATCTGCAGTTGCAGCTGATCTTTGGGGAAGGAAGAGGGAATGATTTGTTCTCCCCCTGCTGCCCTTCTCTATTTGCCTGTAACTCCATATGTACCTTCTACTTAACTGCATTTATTAAATATGTATGTATGGTGGAGGGGGTAATTTCTTATATCTGCAGTAAGATGATCAATTTTCTGGAGCCTGTAAGACTGTAGATGTCCTCTGAAGGAGGAACCAACAGACATTAAGGGTATTGTACCGTGGCTGCAAATGAACTTAAATTCTTTGATGCTGTTCCCTGGTTCCCAGCCTTGGAACTGCTGCAGGCAAATGTGCAGCCAAAAGTGGATGATAATTCTGTGCTTGTCTGATACAGCAACACACACTTCCCTGACCATGCATGTGATCCTCTAACCCTCCTGCTTCCCTTCCATATTTGATCTCCTGTCTCAGAAGCTGCTTCATTGACCGCTGGTTTCCTACTCCCTTCTCATCCTGCTAACTTGCTTTTCCTTTGCAACCTGGTGTCTTGCAGTCCTCTTCTTTGCTAGCTGCTCGACAGAGCTCCTCCGATGTCCCAACTGCTGCGGATCTTGTCAGTGCAATAGAAAAATTGGTCAAAAGTAAGCTGGTAAGTTTAGTGTTGTGAAAACTGTGTACACAACAGACTCTAGAAAATGGCTTTAAAGGCTACCTCTTGTTTCTGGTTTCCTTGCTTTCCATCTTCATCTGCTATGCTTTTATTAACCCTATGCACTCTACTCCTCCGTAGAGTGTTCAATAGTTTTGCTCCCCGTGTGAGATGAAGCCTATGTCTCCTGTTGCCATGGAGGCTCTGCGCTGCATAGTCCAAAGGCGCTTTTGCAGCAGGCGCTGCAGAGCACGAGCTACTGGCTTGTACTCTTTCTGGGGTCTTGGTGTTCAAACATTTTACATAGTGGGATGTTTTGTTTTGTTTTAAGGCTTATTCTGAAGTATAGGAGTGTTACTACCAAACATGCGAATTTGTTTGGTATTCTGGCTTCTCTGAAAAGACCCTTTAAAGAGTAGAACTGCTTGAAGTATCACAGCTGTGCTTTGATTTTACCAAGATTCATGTGTTGCGTTTAATCTGCCTTAATCAACTCTTTCTGACAGGGAGTGGAATAAGCAATAAAAATGCTCTGGGTTTAATGTGTTCAAAAATTTCAGTATTGTGCACTCTCCTGTCTGGTCCCATGTCTGTTGGACAAGGAGTAAATCCTGTTTTATATCTTGGCTTCTCTTAAGTTTTCCCTGAAAGAGTTCAAAAAGTTAGTATCAAAGCTAAACCTTTTTCTACATGTCCCAGAACCTCTAAAATGAAGTCAAATCTTGCTTTGAGCAAGTTCGACTTACTAATTAAGTCATGATTAAAGCAGGGTTATCATGAGCCTACAAAGATGCACTTCCTTACCTATACTAGAAGAATGAAGAGAATAAAAAGAAAACAAAAACCTCTCAGTGATCAGTAAATTACTGTAACTCTGTGCAAGCAGCTTTATTTCATGAACCATTTCAGAAGGTTTTGATATTTTCTTAGTTTGAGATGTTGGTACATGAAGATAGTCAGTGCGTATAGGGTGCTTGATAAGGATTAAGTGGTGAAGGAGCTCTTTGTGACATGGGAGACTAAGAAGGACATTCCTAGAAAATTTATACAAAATAGTTTTATTCCATCAAGGGACCAACAAATTGAAAAGTATTTAATAAATCCAGTTAGATGTATTTTTAGAGGATATTTTATTCTCCCTCCCCCACTTGCAGGCTGTTAGGTCAACTGTAGTTACTTTCCAGGGATTTGGGGGACACGTTAATTACTGTGGAATGTCACCATGTGTCCATCTATTTCTGTTTCATTTTTTGGTTTACTTAGAACAATCTCCATTTAGTCTTTGGCAGAGAAACAGTGACCACGTGTAGCCTAACACTGATTGAGACATCAGGATATTTTCAGGTTGTTTTGAAACAATTTGGAAGAGTTTTCTTATCCTGGGGCTACTGAAACATCTTTCTCTCCTTCTAGCAAAAGGGCATCTCTGTTTTAATGATTTTTTTTTTGCGGGAGGGATCTTACATCAACTTAAAACTGGCTTGATTGTGTTTCACTAGGTCCTGCGGGGAAGTATTGCTGAATACTCTGCTTGGTTTTAGACTGCAGTGCTGATCGCAGAGCTAAATTGAAACAGAAGATAATATTTATGCTGGAGTTCAAGGATAACATTTATTCTATCATTCTTTGGGGATTTTTTTAGACCCTTGAAGGAGGATCTTACCGAGGAAGCTTAAAAGATGCCACTGGCTGCTTAAACGAAGGCATGACGCCTTCAACTCCCCCACGAAACCTTGAAGAGGAACAAAAAGCCAAAGCAATGAGAGGCAGAATGTAAGTTGTCTCGCTGGTTCTTCTTTCTGATATATGCACCCAAAGAGGACACATATCTGCACTAAAAAAATACTTTGTAGTCAATGAATGAGTGTGGAACTAGGAATAAAACTGTATTCTACTTGCTTCTGCTTTTTCTTAACTTGTAAAAATACTTTATAAAAGCCCTTGCATGCCCAGGAAGTTCATCATCCCTTTAAAATGTACAGCTTTTTTACTCCAGATAGCAAATATCTGTTGCTGTAAAAGCCTCTGGACAGCTAAACAAGTATTACTGAGATGTTTGCCTTGGTAATTACTGCATTGCCAGAAGTTAAATCAGCTCTCAAAGGGAGATGTGTGGTTGACCTTGTTAGCTACCTTCAAGGAGAAGAACAGAGAATCCCGCTAGGATATTTTTATTGAGAGAATACTTTTTTGCCTTAGTTATTAGCAAAGGAAAGGGCAGAAACACACCACTGAAGAGAAAGCTTCATCTGGAAAACCCTCATGTTCATGGCAATGCAAATGGAAAGAAATGGTGACAGCTGATGAAAACTGAGTTTTGGAATTATCTGTACACTTCCTTAAATGTAACAAAAATAACACTCGTGCCTTCAAAGCTTACCACAATTAAAGCATTTCTTAAATGCATAATTCAGCTGAATGACACAGAGAAATGGAGAAACAGAATCAAGAATTACATGAAAGAGAGGCGAAGTAGCCTTTTTCTATACGCTGCCTCTTACACTAATGACAATAACTGCAATGACCTGATCAAATGGTAGGTTGAGGGGAAAAGTCATGGTCCGTTCAGGTGTCATTGGAGTGTGGTGAGAGGTGGATGAAGAGCAACCCATTTGGGAAAGATGCCAAGCAGAGAAGGAAACCAAGTCAGGGGAGAACAGAACAAGGAGGTAGTTAAGAGTAGAAGACGAAGTAGGAGCAGAGTGCCGAAGGTCTGTGAAAGCCATCATTTACTCCTGCAGTTTGTTGTAGGAAGCCAGAGGGGTGATACACTTAGGGACTGGATCAGCTGCCCGCAGTAGGCAAGGCTGGGACACTCCTGGATATGTTTCTGAATGGGAGAAGTTTTCTATTAGAAGCTGTCAGCCTTCCCACAGGGAATGTCTCTGCCCATGCCTGTCTCCTTAAAGATCCTTGATACTGCAAGTTTTTGGGTTTCTCTGGTACCATTTCAGTAATTACATAAGTGGCAGTTAGCTGCAGGTTCCCATTTTAGTGCAGAAACCTTTGCCACTGTAAGCACAGATACACTAACGCTTTCTAGTGTGTGAGGCTTCTGGCAGGGGGGCTGGCGGCGTGTTACACGTAATTAGTGGCTGCCTCTGCCCAGATTTCCTAAACGCCAGGATGTTTAGGAGCACCTGCTAGAGCCTTTCAGCAGAAGACATCTGTCCCCTCTCCAGCTCCTTTATGTCTGCATTCTGTATCTCTGCAGCTCCCTGGGTTTAATTCCATAGCCATATGATGCAGCTGAGCTCCCAACTTGAGCTGTGACGCCCCCATTCCCCACAGCCCAGCAGCTGAATCCTCACATGGGCAATAATTTCCTGTGTCTCTGGCAGCACCCGTGTGCCAGCATTTAGCCCTGGTGTGAGGAAACCCCTACCCCATCAGGCTTGTTTGCTGCATTTGTATGAGCAATGAGGCAATAGTCTTCTAGAGTAGCATTGCTCAGTGTAGATTTAATACAGAATTACCAAGATACCCAGATATTCAGACTTATTCAGAAGTGAGGAGACTATATCCTTTTTCCAGTTCATGCTATTTTTTAGCACAGCAGTGTAGTCAATACCAGCTGGTGACCGGGACAGGCACTTTACAGGCAACAGCCTGCCCTTGCTCCATGTTATCTGATGAGGAGATGAATGAACTTAAATATTTGGCAGGATGCATCTTAGAAACCTTAAATTTGGGAGTACCTCTAAGGTCCTGTGTCAGGTAGGTTTCAGAGAACTAATAGAGATGGTCAAGGTTGATTTTTCTGCTTGCTCGAAAGAGGGTAGCTGGGGGAATGCTGGTACTGAGTTTAAGGTAAGCAGTGGAGGTACAGACACTGGTTCCTAACAGAGGTGTACATCTGCACGTTTAGTCTTTTCACCTGATAGACACCTGCCACTGCATTGACTTTTAATTCACACCCACCTGCTTCCTTTTAGGAACAGGATTTGGCCAGGTGGATCCTTGGGGTGACTCAAACCAAAGGAGAGGCAGTGGGCAGGCAGAAGAGCTTCTCCCCACTCCCTCTGCAGCTCTGTGTTTGCAGGGAGCAAAGCAGACAGAGGTGGTGTAAGCCAAAAAGCAAACCCCCAGCAACCCCGCCCCAGGCAGAGGAGATGTGACAAGCTTTTGGCAAGGTCACGGCAGATCAGCCAGCGAGAGGGGACTGCACAGCGTATGCGTGTTCAGCCCACTTGCTGCTGCTTTGTAAAAGAGCAGCCTTTTGCCCCGTGCGTGTTTTCTGCCCAGGCACACAACTTGGCAGGGCACTTCGGAGAGCACGAGCATCTGGCATCACTGCTGCCAGCCCTGCTTTCTGCCAAGGGGGCTGGATTTCATTCCCAAATGAACAAGAAGCTGTTTGATCTCTTCCTGCCACGTGTCTTAAGAGTCTCCTCTGCTCTGCCTGAGCAAGGGACACATTGGGAGCACAGCAGGAGCAATAACCTCTCTCCTTGCAATGCCGGTCTACTTTTTTATTTTCTTTTTCCCTCTAGATATTTTCAGCCAGGCTTTTATCTTAGCACTATTTGCCCTCAGCCCTATCATTTCAAGGGGGTCAGTCTGCTGACTGATGAGAACAGTTATACTAGACATGAAAGCACTCCTCTATTTCGTTAGCCTTGTTACTGCCTTAGCGAACTTGAGCACAGATGGAGTTTGTCACATGCCAAATCTATGTATTGGTGTGATTGAGAGGCAGACTGTCCGCAGCAAGCTGTAACTTTTTGAAATTGTCCTCGAAAGAACATTATGTGATTAGTTGGTTTGACTGACAAAGGAGGGGCTTTTTTTAGCTTGCTCTTGTTTGCATGCATCAGACCTTCATTTAATGACTCTCCTACCCAGGATTATTAGCTCCGAAATCAGCATCAAGCGTTTGACACCCACACACAGATTACCTAGTCTGGAAGATTGTTTGGTTATGACAGGAGAGGGGATTTGCTTTCCAAGTGTTTGAAACTTCCAAATAAAAACTGCTGAATCTTGGGCAAAGCTAGCACGATTTCATACATATATATA
>NW_009705751.1:9131-17333 GCF_000703405.1 Apaloderma vittatum | reverse complement strand
TCCGTCCTCGGCCGGGGAGCACCGCACCGCCTGGAAAACCTCCGCCGCGGGCCGGGAGGGACCTGCGCGATCAGAGCTACCCCCTCCAAAGAAACAAACGGGCTGGGACTCATCAAACTCTCTCAAAAGTATTGCAGCTCTGACAGCTTGTTCTCTTGGCCAATGGGGGACCTAAAGCTGTAGGGTATAGTTCTTAGCTCGGCCTGAAAAACATCCACCGTAGTCGTGGAGGGGCCTGCTTGATCAGAGCTATCCCCTCCAAAGCAACATGGGCTGGAGCTTGACAAACCCTATCAAAAGAAGCATTGCAGCTCTCACAGCTTGTTCTCTTGGCCAAGGGGGACCTAAAGCTTTAGGGTAATCGTTCTTAGCTCAGCCTGAAAAACATTTACCACCATCCCAAAGGGGCCTGCTCGATCAGAGCTATGCCCTGCAAAGAAATGAATGAGCTGGGACTCATCAAACTCTCTCGAAAGAAGTATTGCAGCTCTTGCAGCTTGTTCTCCTGGCCAAAGGGGGGACCTAAAGCTTTAGGGTAATAGTTCTTAGCTTGTCTGTTTCCTCCTGTATTCGACAGCAGTGACTGCTGGGCATTGAAGCACTTGCTCCCTGCTGCCCAAGGGCAGAGAGTGAAAGGTAATGTCTTCCAAGGGCAGGCTTCTGCCAATGACACTTAAAAAGATACTGTATATGTTTTCTTGTTATGCATGTAGACTTCTGCAGAATACATTTATGTAAGTATTCAAATTTTAAAATGTAGAGAAAGATTTTTGAGATTTATTTCTTTAAGAGTTGAAACAATAGTCATGCTGGACTCAAATTTTCCCTCTGAAGAAAATAGTAACATAGATGATGTAGTTCCAGTTTGTTACCCTAACACATTTTAATTAGTATGCATGTTTATTACAAGCGCCTGCATATAATTAAATGAAACCATAAGCAGCCAATGGGTGCATATAGTACCTGGCAGGTTCTGTTCATCAGCTTTCAAAGTTTCCTCACAGAAAATAGCCCCTGAAGCCCTAGTGCAGGCAGTTGATAAGTAGCATTTCCTTGTGCTGGGGTAAGACCGTTAAGGTTAAATGCTGAGAGTAACTTAAGTACGTTGGTATTTTCTCTAAAGGGCCTTTTGCGTGCTCTTTCAGCCAGTGGCCCAAAACATCAGTTTTCCTTCTGATCTTTTGCTTCAGGGTTAGGGATCCTGGAGCTGCCTGGCAGGGGGATGTTGGCAGTTTCCTAAGGAGTAAGACAACAGCATACTGCTGAGATGTAATGTCTGTCTTTCTCCTCATCTATTTTCCCAGCTTAGACAGACCATGACAAAGTTCTGTCAAGAGCATTTGGCTCCAAAGGCCCAACAGATTGATCAGGAAAATGAATTCAAAGGCATGCGGGTAAGTATTTCGTGTGTACATTTGAAAGAGATGGCAGCGAAAGCCTGGCTGTACTTTGATCTGTACATTAGTCCAGACAAAGGATCGCAGTCCACATCCTAAGAACACATGCATTAACTTTTCAAGCCTGAAAGCGATAGAGAAAACAGTTTTTTGATTTCCTGTTTTATCTTTTGTTAACAACTTTCAGCAACCTGGGGCAGAACTCAGCTAGCATCTAATTAAAAAAAATCATTAAAAATGGAGTGATAATGGTCTTGTTTACATTCTTATCATGGTATTTATGTTTGGCTCTGTATATGCTTTGTATTCTCCTAGCTAGGACCCGTTCTTGGATATCTGAGTTTCCTCTGAAATTTGTTGTGAAAATATTGTGTACAAATGCTGAAATGTAGAGTTGTTTGATTGTCGAACTGTAACCTGCCTTCTTAATAAAAAGAACAAATTCTGTGCAACAGGATGATTTGATTGATGAAAATGAGAGATGTAACTATTGGTTTCCATGAGCTCCACAAGACTTAAAAAGCTCAGAACATCTGCTAGGATTTCCCAGAGCTCTGATGTTGACATTTTCAGGGATATATGTGCAGCTTTGAAGTTAAGTATATAAATGTAGCCTGGTGTACCAGATGTCATCCAGAGCTATCGAATAATACAAAGTCTCTGGAGACTATTCACTGGTTGTTATCTGCTTGTTGGGCACTGAGGCCGTGTGACAAGCACTCTCCTGTGTGTCCATCATGGAACAGGGGAGAGGCTTTGGCCTGAAGCAAAAAGTTGGTTTCTTGAGCATACGTGCAGTCCTCATGGGTGCATAACTTCTGCTAAGCACTATTTGTGGCAGCCACAGACTGACAGGCCTGCACAGTGCTGCCAAAGAGTTAAATATGAGGAACTGTCCTTCAAGAATTAAATTTAGGCTGTGAATTTTTACTGAATTCAACAGACTAGTCGCATGTGTAGCATAACTAATGTCCTCAAGTCCGTCTGGGTTCTTAGTTCAAAGGACGGAGCTGCTGCTGCAGGAGGAATAGATATTGATGTATTTACCTCTGAAATATTGCAAGGATGAGGTAAATTGATGTGTCTGGTGAGCTGCCTGGGAAAACTTTTTATGCTGATGCCCTGGCTGCGAGTCTGGACTGATTGCTTGTTCTGTATTTGTAGGAGTTTTGGAAGAAACTTGGGGAATTGGGAGTTCTGGGGATCACAGCTCCTGGTAAGTCTGTTCCCACCTTTTACCTTCTGCTGGGTGATTCTTTAAACAAAAGAGTGACAAGTTGGCACTTAAACTCACCCTTTCCAGTTCATAACAACCTTGTCTGTGACGTGACATCTGTTTTGTCCAGAAGCTCCTATCTTTGTGTTTTTTAAAAACTTTTTTGCAACTTTTATTATTCTTCACTGACTCGGAATCCTTTTCCCTTGTTAGACTTCTGGATGATTATAAAATGCCCCTTACAGTTTAAAAGTCCTGTTCAGAAATAGTTTCTCCAGATATAACACATGCAACTCAAACACGTTTGCACTTCTGTAACACGAAATATTTGCTGCCAGTTTTGAAGAACAAGAGCTATAGATAAAAGTATCCCAGAACAAACATCCATCTTTAATAGGAGAAGTTAGAGGGTATAAAACAACTCTCTGAAAAGCTGCGACAACTACTGTAGAGCTGACCACCAGTCAGGAAAAAAAATCAGGGTAAATCTTATTCAGCCTTGTCCAGGTTAGTTGAAAAGTGTTTTGATTAATGTTATAGATGACTGAGGCTGCTGTGGTCATGCTGAATGCACTAACGCAGTGTAATGAGGAGAAGCCCTTAGTGGAGAAAAGCAGCCAATGGGGCCTTTATTTCCCCATCGTAAAGTCTGTGTTTCTAGATGTGCGTCTGCAAAGGCTTCTGCAGCAGCAAGCTGAATAGCAATGTGTTGAAATAATGCCTCCGCGTTTCTTTCAGTGGCGCTGAGTCTGCCTGAAAGAGTCTGTATTTCTGCTCTCTTTTCCCAATTTACTGCTGCTCCTGTTTTTTCTCACTCTTACCTTCTTTCTTCTTTGATGTTGTGCCTGAGGCTTACAGCAGTTTCCCACACTATAAATAAGCCATCCCCTCATGAGTCCTGTCCTTTCTGATTTCCTCAAAGATTTGCCTCTAAAACCCTCCTATGCCCAGAATTTTTCGCCTTGTTTTTGACTGTGTAGTTGTGTGCGCTTTCTTTACTGACGTTGGTTTTGTTGTAGGAGGTGGAGACTGGGATTTAGGGTGTGAAGATAATGTCAAATCTTATGAGGGTATATGCGCAATTAAGTGTCACATTTGGGCATTAGTGGCTCAAGTCTATTAGGGAAACATTTTACATAACAGTGCTTTTTGTTCTTTAAAGTAAGAAAACTATGTTACTTTGTGATTTATTTTTTGTTCCCATGTATTTTATAAAGAGCTAAGGTAAGAAGTGCCTGTATTATCATTCTATGGCAGCTACATATTTGCATGTCATGTACAAAGAGTAATTTTGAAAGTGCAACATCATTCTAAAACACACTGTGGTTTGCGTTGCCTGAGAATTTGTCTGGCAGGATGGTTTTCTTGTACCTCTCACAGTACACAGCAGTCCTGGGCCAGTACTGCTCACAGCACAGTGACCTTCCCTGTCTTGCAGCAGTAGCACCAAACCCAACCACTCCGCAGGAACGAATAGAAAACTCTCTTGTTCTGGTATATATGAGAAATTATTAAACCCCTCTTTTAGGAGATTGATAGTAGAACCCTAAACTCTGATTTGTGGTGGAGGGAGGTGATTTCAGAGCACGAGGAGCCCTGGCTTGCCACTTTGTGATTTAATCTTCTGATAATATTAAGGTTGCGCTTGCATTGAGAAGAAGGTCTCACTGTTGTGCGAGTGTGCGTGGCATATTTTAGGTCTGTCCTTATGCCTGTTATATGTTTAAAACTATGCTGTGCAAGTAAATTATTGATTATGCTGAAGAAGTAATATAGCTGTGCCTTTAAGATTAAAAAAAAAAGAAAGAAATTGGGAGAGGATGGAGAAAGCCAGGGACAGAGTCCATGAAAAACAGAAAGTCTTGTTAAGAATTTTAGTTCTCGTTCAAAACTGAGCCCATCCCTGGGATCTTTTGCACGTGTGATCCACTCCACGGTGGTTAACGGGAGGTTTCTCTTCTTTTCAGCGGAATACGGTGGATCTGCTTTGGGGTACCTGGACCACGTGCTGGTGATGGAGGAGATTTCTCGTGCATCAGCAGCTGTTGGGCTTAGTTACGGTGCCCACTCGAACCTTTGTATCAACCAGCTCGTGCGTAACGGCAATGAGGCCCAGAAAAACAAGTACCTGCCCAAGGTGTGTGGCTGGAAGGGGGGGAAACTGCAAAAGCATTTGGGTTCTGGCTGCGTGAAAGAATCGGTGTCTTTCACAGTTGTGTAACGTTTTTGGCATTAGCCAATTTCAGTCACCCAACATTTAGGAAACACTGTACTTGCCAGACTTGCCCTTCTCTAGCTTTTCTTTCTGTCCTGTTAATCCATGTCAACTTTGACCTGTGCCGAGGTCTGTCCATAGACAGCATAGCCCAGCTCTCTGGAGCTCTGTTACTGAATGAGGCTTTGGTGTGACGCTGGATTCTTCCGACTTTTCAAATTGTTTTGAGAGTTCCAAATGAAACTCCCTGCTTTCCGATTTGATATTCTCCGTTCCACGCTGCCCAAATTCTTGGTTTGCCTATGCTAATTAACTGCACGTGAAACTTCTTCCTCATCTGAGGCATTGATGTTTGTGACTCAAAAGTGTGTTAAACAGATTTCAGTATTTAAATGCAGGGAAAAGCTTAACTAGTCGATCGAATCCCAGCTACTGAAATTATCGGCTCAAGGAACTTGATTTAAACCACATGCGCAGTACAGTGTCGCTTCCTCAAGGCATCGTGCAGCCTGCTAATACGTAACCCTGAATTGTCCTCGTGTATTTGAAAGGCAGTGAATGAGGCATTAAATGAGATGTGCAGTCACTTTTAGTTCTTACTTCTCTCGGTTCTTGACAGAGTACTTAACGGTACTTAACTAGTTTTGAGTGGATCACGAAGAAATGCACTGATGGATTGAGCTGGTTGAACATACATCTTAAGCATTGCGTCTGTTTTTAATAAAATGAGATCAAAAGGAGGAGAAGACAGATAAAAGTACACGGAGCAGGGGGGAACCAACACAAAAGACAAGGAGAAAAGGGCAGGATGAAAAGCACAGTGAAGAGGAAGCAGCAGCCATGCCAGAGCCTGGCGTGAGCGGGCCCGAGAGGAGGGTGTCCATCTGCTGCTGTGGTGCGAGTGTGAGGGACCGGGCTGGGAGAACACTGCGAAGAACTTAGCGATCTTTTCGTTGCCCTCCTGGGCCTTTTGTGTTTAACAGCTCTTGTGTGTGGAAAAGGCCAGTCATGAACTGCAGAACAAGGGGCTTGTGAAAAACATGTGGCTGCCCACGTGGTTCTTCTGGCACCTTCCTGGAGATGGTGTTTTATAAGCAGGGCTGTACTCACCTATCTGAGACATGAGTTATCCTTCGCTTCCTGCTGGGTGTTCCCTCGGCACAGCAGCACGCGGGAGCTCCCTGCTAGGACTCTTCCAGGAATGGCAGCTCTTGTTGCCAGTTCTTGCATGGAACAGCTACTGTGGAGATTCAGTGCAGAAAAAAAAAAAAAAAGGCTAAAGAGGGAACAGGAACAACGCTTCTACTCTCCATTCCTTGCTTATATCTGTCTTGTCTTCCAGCTAATCAGCGGGGAGCACATTGGAGCCTTAGCAATGAGTGAACCCAACTCTGGTTCTGATGTTGTGTCCATGAAGCTGAGAGCAGATAAGAAAGGTAAAGCCTGGCACGTGCTGCCCAGATAGAGAGCCGGTGTAAATAATGTCTCCTGTAAATTTGGACTAGCTTCCCCAGCACCCCTGAGATACGGGGTTTGGTTTTGGGTATGCCAGGCTTGTGCTGCCTCCCAGAAGGTTCAGTGTGCAATAAAGCCAGATCATGAAGACACGAGGTGGATGGCTGAGGGTCTAACAGTGGGCTCCTGATTGTGATGGTGGAGGCTGATGGTATGATGGAACCAGAGGTGGTGCCTTAGTTAGCCAGGCACTTGTTACACGGTCTCTGGACTCCAGAATAGAAGCAAATGAGTTTTCTTGAACTGGGGAAGGATTTGTGCACACTCTTTGTGGGGGACTTAGAGAGCATCTTTTGAAATAAAGGAAGTGAAGGTATAGGTGTTGCCCTGTTGTCTGTTGTGAGGTGACAGATTGTGGCTCTTCGCTTCTAGGAGACTACTTTGTTTTGAATGGGAACAAATTTTGGATCACCAATGGGCCAGATGCAGATGTTCTTGTCGTTTACGCTAAAACTGATGTTAACGTTGTACCAGCCTCCCGAGGCATAACTGCATTTATTGTGGAGAAGGTAGGTTTAATAATTCACACAAGCGTATTGTAGTGTGGTTTATAAAGCTAACGCTTTCACCCTAGCTGGCTCATTTAGGAGCCAGCTAGTTTTCTTTCTGTAACTGTCAAAGATAAACTACTTTCTGCCTGGATTTTATAAACCCGTGAGATTAGTGCTCTGCCCCAGTGACATGGCAGGATGCACTGTCAGCTGGACACTCCTGGATTTTGGTATCCAAGCATGTAACCAGTCTTTAGGGCTGGAAATGCGGAGAGAGCAGAAAAGATGCTCGTAGAAACGGGCTTACTTGTTGCCAGAAACTGTCAGAGATATTGCAGGCCTCATAAATATGTCCTGCTATCCTGTTATCTAACTTTGTGTCATTGTGTTTAAGCTGAGGCATTAAAATAGCTATTTTATTTTCTTCTCCCCGTTTTCTTGTGCTGCCCTATTGGAATCCTGAAATGACCCAAACGTGCTTGCGGAACAGAGTCAGAATAGGCAAAGAAAGCAGAAACAGACTGTTCCATGGGGACCCCTTGGAAAACAGGAGTCTGCTGGGGTGGTTTTTATCATCCCTTTATAATTATTTGAGGCTATGCTATACACATCTCTGTCACCGCAAGGAAGACGAGAAGCTGACAGTCTTGACTTTGCAGGGAATGCCAGGCTTCAGCGCAGCCCAGAAGCTCGATAAGCTGGGAATGAGGGGGTCTAACACCTGTGAATTGATCTTTGAAGACTGCAAGATCCCTGGTGAGTTGGGTACAAGTCATGCCAGTATGAATGTGGTTTCCTGATTTCTTGATCAGATCAGCTGCATCACTAATTACCTGCATGTTCACACTGTGACCTAGAGGGCTTTGCAGATGATTATCTGCTCTTCAGCTGCCTGGCAAGAACGCTGGTGAAACTGGGCAAGTGCAAAGTGTGCTGCGTGCGGTGAATGAGCCCATTCCTTGTTAGGTCACTCCTGTTTCACCCTCATGGACCTAACTCTTAACCTCTGCTTCTGCAAAGCCTGGGTGAGCCTTCCTAAGAAACTTGTTTCCATTGGAGCTCCCCATTTCAGATATAGGAGAGCTTATTTGCCTCGAAGTTTTTGTGGTTTGTTTTCTCCAAAATCACTGGAGACTATCCTACGGGCTTTTGGTTTGCCTCTAATGTTTCTGAGTTCTTTTGGAATCAGGGCCTGAAAATGGCTTGAAGATCCTTTCTCCTGTTGGTTAGTACAGCAGGAGCTGCTGTAAAGGCCAGCTTTGCTCCTCTAGTGGCTGTTTTTGTTGACAGAAAAATTACAACCTCTGTGCAGTGAGTGGAGGAGGTGCCTTATCTGAACTCATGAAGTCCTAATTGCACATCTGCAGA
>NW_009705751.1:4334-9100 GCF_000703405.1 Apaloderma vittatum | reverse complement strand
ATTCCTGCTCCCCATACACCACCGAAAGCTGCTTTGCAGTAAGTGGAAGAGTTTCGGCTGAAATCTGACATTTCTAACTTTACTGGATCCCTCCAGTCTGAAATCAGAAAGGCCAGTGCCCCAGTCTTCAGGTCATCTCCTGGGTAATCATCTGAACAGAACAGCATCTTCTCGTGGTAACGGGATTTCCATTTTTTGAGAACTCAGAGGAGCACATCACTGCAGTGTTGAAAGTTAACACACTTTGCACTCTGGCTGTTAATGCCACGTTTGATCTGCTGCCTTGGAAGCTGAACCAGTTTGGTGCCGTTTCATATGTCTGCAGGATCTTTCGCTCAGATCCAGATGTCCTCTAGCCCTGCAATTCCACCTGCTTTAAAATAACGTGGGTTTCACTGTCAGCCATGCTCCACTGAGTGGCTGCTGTTTTTCTCACAGGAAGTGTTGGCTGTGGACTCATTGTGTCGTGTGGCCTTGGGAAGAGTTGATTCAGAGCCCCAACCTTGGGTTTAGTGGCTGTGATATGCAGCCAGTAAGTCTGCCCCCCTCGCACAGTCAGCTCACCACATACCTCTCCTTCCCTTTCCCTGACGTACAGGGAAGTATTCAGCGTCTTGGGTCCTTTTTTTAAGCTGTGAGATGTCATTGCTCATGAATAGCTTTGTCACTTTATTATTACCAATGCTGCCATTTGAGTTCTGTTCTCCCAAGTAATGTTTGCTGTTAGTATTTTTCTTTCTCTTCTGTGGGGCTTCTGAGCTTTTTCTCTGAAAGCAAAACTTCATTTCTCTTCCTCTTTCTAGCTCCAATATCATGATGATGACTCTGCAGAGGCTGCGCTTCTCCATGCGTGACATCACTCTGCTTTTCTTTAGGCAGGAGACCACGTAGTCTGTGAGCTCTTGCCACTGAAAAACAGATTACTATTTCAGGAGACCATCTGCATGTGTCCAAGTCCTGTCTTATTTTCACTTTGCATATCACACCTCTCAGATCTCTTGTGATCAAAGCCTGAAGTGTATGTCAGTTCTCCTGGATGGCGTGATGATAATCTCCATCCACCTACAAAACACAGTTGTTAGGCTTAAAGTTCCCTCCTGATGGTAAGAGTAGCCTCGCTGAGATGAGCCTTTTGTTCCTGCTTCTTTCATACTTGTTAACATCAGCACGTGCTTTAGATTATCCCAAAGTGAAATGGTTTCTTGAGGGGTTTTTCTCAGCCCATCATCTAACGTGTCTGTTTTCACAGAAATAATACTTGTCTTTTTAAAATGTTTATTTATAGCAGTTGCAATGTCCTGCTGAGCCCCTCTCACAGAAGGGATGATAATGGCTCTTTCTGTTCTCCAAGCTCAGCAGTCTAGTACGCATCACTCTGATGCGTGGCAAGAGGTGAGCTTTGCCTGCTTGCCTGTGTAAGCTTTGGTTCCCGTACTGGGGCATCTCTCGGAGCATTCCCAGGCATATCGGAGCAGGGTTTGCATTCATTTCAAATCCACGCTCTGCAGACATGAGATGGTAATGCTGTCAGTTTGGGTTAGATGCAAACGAATGGGATGGTGAAGGGAGCTCCCTTTTGTCCTCCCAGCCTGCTACGTCTCCTGTTCTGGTTGGTCCACGTGCTGAGCTGGGAGGTCTCTGAAGAGCACTTTACTCTTTAGAAAACAAGCAAGGGAATAGCAGCAATTGTGGATGTACTTTATAACCTTTTACTGCCTTTTCCTTTTTGGCTTTGGTTGGGCTGAAAAGGTGTTTCAGTGGTAATGAGTATTTGTATCAAAACTCAGCGCTCGTCTAGCTCATCCTGAATGTTTGTGTCTCAAGCCAAGAAGAAAGGTGAAGGGCACTCAAAGCTGGAATTCTCTCCCCTGTGAACATGGACCCTCAGGCCACAGCTTGTCTTAATTTTGTACATAAGTAAATCACTTTCCTTTGCCGGTTGCAGCTGAAAACATCTTGGGGACGCTGAGCAAAGGAGTCTACGTTCTGATGAGCGGGCTGGACCTGGAGCGACTCGTGCTGTCTGGTGGGCCACTGGGGTAAGGGTCTGTCACATTTTGTAGAAGGTAAGGCCAGAAAGATCCTTCACCCTCACCCAGCCCAGTGGGTCTCCAGCTGGGGTTGCTGGTCCTGGCAGGGTGCGTCTTGGGTGGAGAGTGAGTTGGATCTGTTGGAGGATTTTTCACTCCTCTTGCCTGTGCTTTTTCATGGTATTGGTCAGTGGTCTCTGGAGATGCAAGGCAGCACAGACTATCCTGGCCACAGTTGTAAGAAAACTCCTCAACTCTTTGTCTTAGTCCCCTGAATTAAGACAATAAAACTTAACCACAAGATGTCCCAAATGAGCAACATGTAGAGCACTAGGGAGAAAAATGGATTTTAGATTTCACTTAGTGTTGTTGTAGTGCAGCTATAGCAGGACAGCGGTGTATCATTTTAGGTACAAATCCTTCTGTCTTAGGTTGTGCTTCCCAGGTTTAATTATTACTAATAGTCCTGTTGTTTTCTTTTTCCTGCATGTCTGTGCTTTTCTTAGGCTCATGCAAGCTGTCCTTGACCACGCAATTCCATACCTACATGTAAGAGAAGCGTTTGGACAGAAAATTGGCCACTTCCAGGTGAGACAGAGAAGGATTTAGAAATTTTTGTCGTCTTGCTTTTCTCTTTAAAATGAGAAGACGAGTAGCTGTGTTGTGGGATGGCTTTGCGTGGAGAAGGTTGGCTGGAGCTCATGCCAGGGCTGCAGGATGTAACGACTTGGCAAGAAGGTGCTGGGATCTCTGAGCCTCTTTGCCTGGGGCCGCTGTTGGTGGGTGAGGGACTGGGGCCCAGTGTCTGAAGACTGACAGAGGCTCCAACTCCCTTGTACGAGTGCTGAATCCCTATCTTATTGTCTAGTTTCTCCAAGATAGTTTGGAGAATGAGCGATCCTCAGTGCTTATGTGAGGCTGTTCAGCCTGGAGAAGAGAGAAGGCTCTGCAGAGACCTTATAGTGGCCTCCCAGTACCTGAAGGGGCTACAGAAAAGATGGAGAGGGACTTTTTAGCAGGGCCTGTAGAGATAGGACAAAAGGTGATGGTTTCAAAATAGAAGAGGAAGAAATTTTTTATGATGAGTATGGTGAGGTGCTGGCACAGGTTGCCCAGAGAGGTGGTAAATGCCCCATCCCTGGAAACCTTCAAGGTTAGGTTAGATGGGGCTTTGAGCAACCTGATCTAGCTAAAGGTGTCTCTGCTTACTGCACGGGGGTTGGACTAGATGGCCTTTAAAGGTGCCTTCCAACCCAAACCATTCTCTGATTCTGTGAAAATAACCTTCCCCTCCCTCGTGTTTGTGTCCCTCTCATCCTCTGCGTCGCACAGCTCATGCAGGGCAAGATGGCCGATATGTACACGCGGCTGATGGCGTGTCGGCAGTACGTCTACAACGTGGCCAAGGCCTGTGACCGCGGACACTTCAATGCAAAGGTGAGCTCGCCTGCCCCTGGGCTGCCTCTGCTGTAGGAATTCCTTTCCCTTTGGGCCTGGATCATGAGCAGGTGGAGGTTCTGTGCAGGAAGTTAAAACAACTTGCAGCCCAGCGTGCTTTTTTTCGTTCCCCACAAATGAAAAAAAAAGCACCTTGTTCTACACGGCAACAGATTTGGCAGCTTCCATAGATGTTTACTGAAAGCTCAAACTTGATACCCTGGCTGCTGTGAGGGGCTGTAGCAGTCGTTCTGAGGTGGTGTCGCCTCCACAGCCGGCACTGTCACCACACCTCTGTCAAAGAAGGGACTGAGTGTTGGACAGTTGGAGCACAACGCCCTGCATCCCGCCTCGAATCGTGTTGCTGTCCTGTGGGTATGGTGTGTGCCTTTGGGAGAGACCAGCTGCCCTGCTGCACTCGTCATTATCTTTTTTAATTTTTCTGTCTTCATGTGGCCTTTACAACCTGACATGAGCGTTCTGTAGTGACAGAAAGACTGCTGCAGCTCCTTGCTCACCAGAGAATGAATCCTGTGCCGTTGTGGTCAAGTAGTTCAGGGTGTCTGTAGAATAATGGAAAGCTCAGGGTGACGGACAGGTTGGTGACAGGCAGGTGGCACCTTTCCTGACGGTTGTGGCTGTGGCTCTCCCCTAGGACTGCGCTGGCGTGATCCTCTACTCGGCAGAGTGCGCTACCCAGGTGGCTCTGGAAGGGATTCAGTGCCTGGGTGAGTCCCTGGCTGGGGGGAGCCAAGCTTGGTGCAGGAGCTGTGATCTCTCCCATCCCGCCCTCGGCCCTTGAAATCGGAGAGAAGAAATGACTTTTCGACTTGTTTTTGATTGCAGGTGGGAACGGTTACATCAACGACTACCCCATGGGGCGTTTCCTGCGGGATGCCAAGCTCTACGAGATAGGGGCAGGCACCAGCGAAGTGCGCCGAATGCTCATTGGCAGGGCCTTTAATGCCACATTTAAGTAACATCCACTGCTGGGGAGGCAGCCCCCACACCACCACGAGGCCTTTGACCATAGAGCGCACAACTCTTTCTTTTTTTTTGCCTTTTCTTTTTTCCTTCCTGCTTGTGATTCTGGAATCGTCATTTGTGGGCTCTCTTCTGCTTGCTCTGTAAACAGATTCTGCTGGACAGGGCTTCGACAAAATGAATCGGATGGTAGCAAGAAAGGAAAAATGTTTTTTTTTTCCTTCCTGTGTTCATCCTGTGCATAAGCCATCCTGATTCTCAGCATTACAGGGCTGAGCTTCATCCAGGGCACACCTTGCCATCGGAGCTGTGTGC
>NW_009705751.1:382-4305 GCF_000703405.1 Apaloderma vittatum | reverse complement strand
CAACCCCCCCCCCCCCCCCGCCAGAAAAGAGGACAATGAGGGAACAATTTTGTTCTTTTTAAAAACCCGAGTGCCACTAAATAGCTAGCATTTAGCATATTGCCACTGGAAGGTGAAATTTCCCATTGTGACCTTCCGATGGGATGAATAACTTCCCTTGGGGAACTCAAGGCTGACCACACCACAGGGGTGGCCGTTGGGAACATTCGAGCGTCATCACTGCACAAGCAGTGTTTTAGGTGGTGATTCCTAAAACCTCATTAAAATACCACAGCAGTGTCTTTGCATATTTCCTTCCCTCTTCCTGCTGCTTCTTGAGACACTTCAAGTCTCTGCTGCTCTGACTGACGGCCTCCCGCCGTGTTATTCATTCAGAGGTGTCACCATCCATCATCCCCGGAACAGTTAAAGCGTCAGACCTGTATTGTGACATCCATGAATGAAGCAGGCAGGAGGAGGTTGACTTTTGGGGTTTGGGTTACTTGTTTCTTCTTTTTTTTTCCTTCTTTTTTTTTCTTCTTTTTTTTTCTTCTTTTTTTTTTTCTTCTTTTTTTTTTTCTTCTTTTTTTTTTTCCCCCAAAGGTTGTTCTTTTGGTGGAAGCACATACTCACACTCCACCTTCCGCTGGCTAGAGAAGTGGGAGCGAGCGCAGTGGTATTTCTGGGGGTTTTCGGTGCATGTTGTACGCAGCACGCTGGAGTTTACATAGCCTTATTAAAGAAAATGGCACAGTATACTGCCAGCCTTAAAGAGTGAATTGCAGAGAAAAATCTGATGTAAATACGACAGAACGATTAATTAAAGAGTTACCATGTAGGCAACCTCGCAGCGGTTTTAACAAAAAAAGAGCTTGAAGCTTTGTGGGGTTTTTTTTGTTGTCACTGTAGCTGACATCCATGTACACTAGGTGACAGAAGGCTAATACAGAATTTTAAAATGCCACAGATGCAAGGAAAATTCACCTTCCTCAGTTGCCAGAGTGGTCACCAAGCATTTATAAAAGTTATAAAACTTCTTCAGCCGGAGATAGAAAGAGCTTCTAAAGTCATGGTGGCAGTGCCTTCTTCCTGAACTTCATGTTTATCCAGCTGTAGGGGAGGACTGGCTGTGGAGCTTTGATTGTCCCAGGGTTCAATTTTCAGCCTTGATCTCCGCCTGGGGCTAGCAGCGAGTGGAGAGAGATGGCCTGTCAAGAATATTTCTCCAGGTTGCCCCTGAAAATGTTTTGGAAATGAGCCTTGAAGCACAAGTACAGCACATGTCACCTGCGAAGCACCAGGCATGTTACTGTATGTTAATGTCAGAATTCATTTATGTGACCAGATGGTTATATTTTGGCATGAAATGATTACAGATGTCATCTCCTCCTGTGTGTGCAAGTGCCAAAACCGCTGCAGTTCCAACCCCCTGGTGTCATGTCCCATGAAAACCCGAGGGCAGGAGCGTTCTGATCGGCCCGAGCGGGTACGGGCGCTGTGCGGGCGAGGCGTGCAGCCATGGCGTCTCCAACCCCTATCGGAAACTCGTGTTTTATCCGTGTGTTCTTCAGCTCTTTGATACGGGAGTGAATCACAGCAATTTTCCTTGACTCCCAAAAGCACGTAGGAGCTGAATCACAGTGTTGTGATCCATCTCCGGCCAGAGAAGCTTCTCTAACAAGCGTTACAGCCACGTCAGTGTGTTGCAACACTCATGTCATTAAAAATAGTTTTTCTAAGGTGGAAGGGACCTGCAGATTTTCAAACCTGTCCTCTGCCATTGGAGAGGTCTAGTTCTTAATGCATGTGATAAATAATGCCTTCACTTTCTAGGCTGATCAGCACCTTGGAGTTAGAGGTGAAATGAATCAATGTCTAACGCATCGCAGGACAGGGTGGAGGGACCGGATCATAAATCTTAAGTGGGATTATGTTTATCAAATCTCACTTCCACAGCAGCACTGCCTGGGAAAGAGCCTTGCGCTGAGTGGGTTTCACTGTGGTGTACAAAGAAGGGCTGGGGAGGGCTCTTCAGGGCAGAAGGGTTTGATCTTTATAAGATACTAATAAAATAACATTTTGTTGGGTGTCCTGTGCTCCTGGGGGTGTTTCCCAGCAAAGGGTGAGTGCAGACTTTGTCTGGTACCCACAGCCGGGCATCCTTGTCCTTCCCTTTTACTTACCAACCACAGTGTTTTCTTCTTTTTTTTTTTTTTTTTTTTTTTTTAAAAAAACCAAACATAATGAGACATCTTGGCCGTGCTTCAGGCCTCCTCTGGAGAGCAGCAGAGCTCAGGGGGAAAAGCTGGAAGGGTGCAGTGCCTCTGGATGGGATCTTAACCCTGTCTGCTTGGAATTTGTGATGGGAATTGTGCAGGGGCTGAGGGGCTGTGCCTTTCCTGGGTTTCAAGATATTTGCCTTGTTTGCAGCTGGCTACTAAGCAGAGAAAGCATGGAGAGCAGAGGGAATTCTTCCTGAAGATAAGCAGTTTATTTTAGCAGCGTGTATGGAACATGGGGATTTTGAGCGAGGCAGGATCACAAGGCAGCATCTCAGCCTGTTGGGAATCCGACGCTGCTCCCCGTCCTGGGCAAAGCAGGACACAGGACCCGCTCCCAGCAGTACCCGCTGGCAGAAGGAGCGCTGGGGGACTCCCACAGCTGGGTTTTGTGCAGGAAGCCTCCGCCCTGCAGCAGCTGGGTAGGTTTTGCAGGTTAGCAGCTTATTGATTTCTTGAAATAAGAAAAACCACGCTGGGTTCCCATGCTGGGTTCCCATGCTGGAGCTGCTGGCTCCCGGGGCATCCAGCTCGGGTGATTTATTTCTCGGTGCGTGCCGTCAGAGCTGCTCGGCAGCTTGTTCCCTATGGCTGAACACCTGATGGAAGAACAGTCTGAGCATAATGTCCCAAAGGGAGCAAAGCTCTGGCTCAGTTTCATCTCTTGCAGGTGAATTTTGCAGCCAAAGGCATTCTGCTGAGAAACAGCTACGCTTGGACCTGAGGATGTGCTAATCTTGGGATCTTGGTTGGCCGCAGCACTGTAGGTGTGCGAGGCCAGAGCTTCCTCAACAGAGAGCAGGTTCTTGACCTGATTTGAGCACTGGAAGGGCAGGAAGGTCTTGGACTCGCCTTCCTTCCTGGGGAGGCTGCAGCTCTGCTCTTGTCAAGCTCCTCAGCTGTACAGCCGAGCTGTGATAAATACAGCATTTGCACAAAGAAACTTGTTCTGTGTCCTTAATCAGCACCCGTTTGCTCCGTGAGTCCTCACCGGAGCTGTCTGCAGGAAAAGCCAGCCTGTTGTGGAAAAGCTGGGCTTGTGCGGAGCTATGAGGCTGCCGGAACAGGTACTGAAACATATTTGATGCTGAAGGTGTTGCAGAGAAGATGGGCTGTAACATCTCCGGTGTCCTGCCTCCTGCTTTTCGGGGCGCATGGGACCATGGCTCCTCCAAGCTGTGTCCAAAACTAACGTTCAAACAGAGGCACGTACTTGTGGGGATGCCCAGGGCGTGAAGGTTGTGTTTGCTTTATAAACATGCCAAGGACAGTTGTTTTAAAATGTCTGCGAGGTAAAGACTGCCGCGGAGGGGTTTGGCTGCCCTGAGACCAGCTGTGCTTTAGAGCAAAGCCTGTTTACACAGGCAGCTACGGCCGCAGACCTTCGTTGCCGCTGGGGCGGCTCCTCGGGGGGGGGGAGGTTTGGAAACCTGTGGGCAGGATGATGCTTCCCTCCTGCGCCAGGCTTTGCCGCGCAGTTTCAGTACAGAGTGATGCATAAAGGAAGGAGTCGTTGGGTCTGGTTTTCCCTGTCCAGCGAGACGATGCCCGAGCATCGTGCAGCACGTTGCTCCATCCCTGCTCCTGCCTCCCTCCCGCAGCCCGGCACAATGCGCTGCTGCTGGGTCGATGGTTGGACTCGCTACCTCCACATGTTCCTGAGCC
>NW_009705751.1:0-275 GCF_000703405.1 Apaloderma vittatum | reverse complement strand
CTCTGGCACAGCAGGTCCGAGCCCCTCTGCCTCTCACAGCGAGACACCCGCAGGAAGATTAGAAAGAGATTTCTTTTCAACATATAAAAGAATTCACAACTGTGAAAGGGGAGACAAAAACATTCTTGAGCCGAGGGGACAATATTGTGCGAGGGGGGCCCGGGGAGGCAGCGGGGGAGCAGGGATTACTGTAGCGGAGTCCAGGGTCGCACCGCTTGCACCTGCTGTTTGCTGAAAGGCTGATGCTGAGCAACAAGCAGATGATGGGGAGGCCC
>NW_009705750.1:3099-3339 GCF_000703405.1 Apaloderma vittatum | reverse complement strand
GCAGCAGCGGTTCGGTTCCTCCCCCCTTTCCCCCGTCTGCCCCCGTGTCCACTCGGGAGGAGGCTCCGCTTTTCGGGGAGGAGGAAAGAAAGACACAATCTTTATTGAACCGCCGGGACAAGGAAACGAACGTTCCGACGGGGAAAAAATATAATAAAAAGAATTAATCATTCCCAAATCGGTTGGAGCTTTCTGTGGAGGGAAGAAAAACCTTCCCCACAGGAGAGTCGGATGCCCGCT
>NW_009705750.1:0-3074 GCF_000703405.1 Apaloderma vittatum | reverse complement strand
CAAACGAAAAAAGAAAAAAAAGGAGAAAATAAGCAGACCTGTCCGTCGTGTCAGCGCGACACAGCACAGCCACCCTGACAGCTCGGTTAAGCCCAAACGCTACGTTTATTGAGGACTCCTACTATCGTGATACCTTGGATTCAGTAATTGGTGAAGTACCTAAATATCGTTAAATATATTTTTAAAAAACCCTAACCAGACTCCGGACTAAACAAGATGAAGCTTAAAACTGAAAAGTTAGAAGGGACGCTGTTTACATGAACGCTTTCTTTAAAAAATATAATTGCTTTTTCTTCTTTTTTCTTTTCTTCTTTTTTTTAAGTCAATTAACCCCTGGGGTGAGAGGCACTCTCTTTTTCAGCCGTTAACGGCGCAGAGTTTTACTTCCCACCAGCCCCCACCATAACCAGGAAAGGGACAACGGTGCAATGGAGCGGGGCCAAACCAAAACGAAAAGGAGTTGTGTCACCACTGCATGACAGGGCAGCCAAAAAAAAAACAAACCAAACCAAACCAGGAGTCTCTTGGTTGGTGCCGTTTGAAAAAGAAAAGCAAAAAAAAAAAAAAATCCTTCCGTGTCCTAATAGAAAAGTCCATAGGAAGCCGCGAACGGGATCAGTCCAGAGGGAGCAGAACTCGTTTTTCACGCCCGTGCCGCGGGTCAGTCGATGTACTGCGACAGCCAGCGGAAGCCTTCGCCGTAGCCTTGCCTCTTCAGCACGCTGCACATGAACACCTCCATGGGGCGCGCGTTCAGGTCCTTCAGCGGCACGTTTCCCTAGGGAAATCCCAGAAAAAAGGGCTCAGGACCACATCTCACGCCCTCACAGCCCTCCCGGCCTGGGGATTCTCCCTCTCTGCTCAACTCGTTCCCAGGCAGGGACAAACACCGCCGGTTCCTGGGCGTCGGGTGCTTTCCCCCCTCCCTACCTTTCCCGTGGTCTGTCCGTAGAGCCCGAAGATCTCCCGCAGTTTCTCCTCGCTGATGGCCTCGGGTCTGTCAATTTTGTTCCCCAGGATAAGGATTGGCACGTTGGATATTGTCTCGTCCGTCATGAGCGCCTGCGCGGGAGGAAAGACACAGCACAGGGAGGAAGAGTTTAAGAGGAAGCAGGAGAAACTCACATCGCTGAGTATTTTCATTCCACCTCGGCGACCAACGAGGGATGATTTTTGCTTTGAGCGATACGGCCGCCAAAATACTACTGCTACTATTTATAATTCAGGGGAAGGAAAACCACATTAAATAAAAGAAGCGTATTTACATTAAGCTCGACTTTGGATTCCATGAGACGCGAGTGATCTGCGCAGTCCACCAGGAAGACGATCCCGTTGATGGCCGGCAGGTAGTTCTTCCAGACGCGGCGAGCTGCAACACAGAAGCGACAGAGACCGCCCCGTGACAACCGGTACCCGCCACAATGGGAAAACTACACCCCAAAAACTAAGCCACCCTCTGCAGTAACGACTTCCTCGAGCCAGGCAGTTACGCTCACTCGGCTCTCTCGGCAATGGAGGCTGCTTCTTTTAGCCAGGGTGGCTTTCTTCCAGTATTTCTGTGGGTGAAAAAACTCCCCAAAAGGCAAGAAAACCTTAAAATCCGGCAGTTCTTCCAAAGAATAAAACTTGTGACAATCAGGTCTTCCACAGCTAAAAATATTTCAGGCAGAGGATTTGGTTTTTTTCCCAGATCAGCGCTGAACAATCCGTACGCAAGAGCCAGGAGGTTGTTTCCACCTATAGCTCCATAATTAATTTAGGGCGACAAATAATTAGGTACTGCTAATCGCTGTCAATTCTCAGCGTTTTGCTTTTTGGCAGATTTTCCTGCAGGTGGCTGGAGGGACACCACAGGAACAGGAAAACTAACTTCATGTGGCGCCTCCCGCTCAGCAGTTTCACTTTTACCTTGTTCATGTCCACCCAGATCGAAAGTTGTGAAGGTCATTCCAGCGATTGTCAGCTCCTCCGAGGCTGGAAAGTAAAAAAAAAACCAAAACATCTTTCTTGGGGGCTCATGTTAACATCACGCATACTCCTCACGTTAAGATATCTCACAGAATTCAGGAATTTCCTGCATTTTCGGCCACCAAAATCCTCTTCAGATCGAGCCCTCCTCTTAAAGCCGGTCGCCCCACGGTGGAGCTGCCACAGTGTCACGTTCTGACACCGTGTCCCCAAAATCGAGGAGGAAAAACCCAAACCACGAGGCAGGTGAGGTGGGGTCAGTCACCAGCAGACTTACTGGGATGTAGCGTGGGGACGTGCTGACCCAGCCGGTCATCCTTGAGCATGTGCAGCAGAGTGGTTTTGCCGGCATTATCCAAGCCCAGGAACACGAGTTTTCCAGATTTCTTGTACAAACCTAGAAAGGAAAGGGAGAAGTCAGGAAAAACTCCAGCAGGATTGATCTCGGCAGGTTCTGCTGTTTCTACGAAGGTCCCCTCCCCCAGAGCCGCGCTGCCGCCCACACATCCTTCCAGCATGGAAAAACTGAATAAACTCATAAAAGACAGCAGCAAGTTGTCAAAGAAGACATGCAAAGGGTGAAACAGGGCTTCATCCTCTTCAGACACACTCATTTTTTTTTCCACTTCCAGGTGGAAAAGTTCCCTTTAGCTTTGGCAGCAGCACTTTTTTTCGTCCCTCCCTACCCCTTGTGAAACGTTCCGGACGCTGAGCATCCATTGAGAAGCTTCCCTGGAATTCAGGACTCTGGCAGGAGAAGCCTGGCCATCGCCCGTGCCCCGGGAAAGGGCCACCTGCACCGTGGCGAAGCAGTCGACCTGGCTGCACGGGTCACTCCAGCTCGGCAACGTTTTGGCTGGCACCTCCAGAAAAAGCCTTCAACCTGGCTGGGGGTGTTGGTCAGCGGCCGGTGGGTAGCTCAGAGTAGGAAGTGACAATCTGAGAAGAAGCAAGCCCACTTGCTGTTGCAGCAGCGTGAAATAAAAGGCGAGCTCTGGCAGCGCCGGTGAGCTCGGATCCCAGGAGGAGGAGGAGAGGGGTTCCCTCCCTGGCAAGGCAGCACCTCCGCCCCGGGGCAGGGCGCTGGGCTGGCGCGGCCCCTGGCG
>NW_009705749.1:0-83558 GCF_000703405.1 Apaloderma vittatum | reverse complement strand
CAAAATCTGGCCAGGCCAACCCAATACAGTGCCATTCATCTGCTACAGAACTTGGTAACATCTATAACACTGGCTGTACCGTGTAACTATAGTGCCATGGAACTAACAAAACACCACAGCAAGAATTCTGTGTGAGGAAGTACACGCTGTATTTCTGCTGATTATCTCTAATTAGCTCTTACCAGTTGTTCAGTTTCCTCCATGAGAGGCAGAGCTTTTCTTTTGAGAGTGTTATTACACACGTTTACTAAAATATGTTAAGAAATGGTGCCTCTAATCAGAGTAGCCCAGAGAACCTGTACTGTTTCTGGTGATGTTTAACTGGCTAAGAAAGGTGTTGGTTGTTCTGAGAGGTAAAACCATCAAAATTTGGTGCTAAGCTCTTGTTTACGTATGTATTTAACTTTTTTACTTGAGTAATACGGGAGATCTTACGCTCTTCTGTTGCCATTTTTCAGCTAGATTCTCTTATTTGATAGAACCTTTCCAGAAAAATACACCTTGAGTCCTTAGCTTAAGAATACATGAGAAGACTGTTTTTCGCGATGAGAGAGTAACATGTGCTTCATAAACATTAGCAGTTTTAAAACTTTGTAGGTAGTTTTAAATGGTAGTAAAAGTGAAGGATGTGTTAATCTTTGCTGTGACTGTGCTTGCATGTGGGTGTGTGTGTATTATTAAAATAGTAATTTTTCTGCTCAAGAGCATGCAGATGTCATGGATCTGTTTGGAGGTGCAGATGACATTTCCTCTGGCAGTGATGGAGAAGACAAGCCACCAACTCCAGGACAGCCCATTGTGAGTACACTTGACTTTTGAAATAATGAATATGCCATTCCACTCTTGAAGTGTAGAACACTGAGTTTGATCGTATTTTAGTGAAAAAAGAGTAAGGATGTTAAGGAAGCATTACTGATAATTTTGAACTAACTGAAAGGATTATTGAAGTTTTACCCAGTTAACTCTCCAGCGCTTAGCTGAAAACTGTATGTCAGCTCCCTTGCTATTTCCGTACTGGTTTTGGTCTCTTGAATTGGGACTGGTATCTGAAATCATTTTCAGTGGTACATGAAAATGCTGAATTAAATTGCTTTCACTGAAAATGTGCAAATTCTTTTACTGAAAGCTTCCTTATCTCTGTCTGTGCACATGGATGACATTTCTTTAAGCAAAGCGTAAGTGCTTGTTAGAGCAGCGGTAGCCAGGTAGACTTTTTACAATTATGCTCCTGTTCTCCTTTTTTTTCATTAGGATGAGAATGGACTGAGTCAAGAACAGCAGGAAGAAGAGCCTATTCCAGAGACTAGAATAGAAGTAGAAATACCAAAAGTAAACACAGACTTGGGTAATGATTTGTATTTTGTGAAGCTGCCCAACTTCCTTAGCGTGGAGCCCAGGTAATTGCGTATTAAATATTTGGGTTTTTTAGTGTTTCCCTATATTGCCTATATTGGCCATATTTAAAATGGTTGACACTAAGATCCATGCTTTTGGTTGTGATCAGTCAATGGTAGCATCTGTTGTTACCAAATGAAGTGCTGAGTAATTTTCTTATGAACTTGGGTTTCATCTTGATTGCATAACTTTCTGTCTGTAAAAATACAAACAGAAATACTATTTAATTGAAAGCACATGCTGTCAGTTGAATTTTAATCGTAAGTTCAGACTCTCAGAGGTGTGAAAGCCAAATGCACTGAGTGGTGAAAACTTAATTTTGAATTTTAGAATAAGCCCTTTTTTATTTGTTTGCTCTAAATCTACTATTGTACTACAAAGAGGCTGATTATTAGTTTTCTTACCTAACTCAAGCTAAAGTTCTTTTTCTGTAAATCATAAGGAGAAACAGAATGAATTCTTGTAGTTGTTTGTGCTGTTAGATTTGGCCCTAAAGCCATTTTTGGCACTTTTAGCAAATCGCTGTTAAATCCATCTCTTCGAGTGTTTTGTTAAGCGACTTTATTATGTTGTTGAAGAGGTGTGTCTTGTTAGCTGGTAGCATAGCCTTGTCCCTGTTTTACATTACGTAAATCATTCTTCCCGGCTTCCATGCTACAGAGTGTTTCGGAGGAGAACTGGTGGGAGCCCAGTTCATGGCTGTTAGCAGTGAGAGAAGTCCTGGAGGCCTTTCAGACAGGGCTGACAATAGGACTGGGCAGTAGCAGAGTCTGTCTGTCCCTTCTTGCCCTTACAGAAGCCTGGAAACTGTTAGGAAGGAGGCCAGGGAATGGCCTACCCCCACTTGCTCTCACCCCAGGTTTTTTGAAGGAAGAGGGGAAAACCAATCTCATTTTCCTTTCCTTTTGGTTGGCTTTGAGATTCAAATAAAAAAATTACAAAGATCGTGCTTTTAGAAAATCCCTAATTCACCACATTTATAAGATGATAACTTCTCCTTTTGTTTTCTCCACACAGTATTGTATAGATTTTGTTCCACACTTAACCCTGACCTCATCATCCTGATGCTAAGGAGACAGCATTTTCTGAGGCAGACTTGCTCTCTTTAGCTAGAGCCATTTAGAGAGTCTGAATGTTAAAGTGGCTGTAATTGCAGGTCAGGAAGACACTTGGGTAGGCCTCCTGCGGTGTACAATCAATGCAGTAAATTACATTACTGCAGAAATGGCCGTCTCACAGCCGCAGTGCCTGCTGCTGTGTGCAGTGTATAATTTAAACCTTCCAAGCACCTGTTATTTTGCATAACCCTAGAATAAAATGGGTCAATTCCAAAAGAAAAAAGACTGTATTATGTAATTTATTGCAGACCTTTTGATCCTCAGTATTATGAAGATGAATTTGAAGATGAGGAGATGCTTGATGAAGAGGGTAGAACTAGGTTAAAACTCAAGGTATATTGTTCATTTTCCTTTTCTCTTTTACACTCATCTAGTCACGTTTCTTCAAAGCCTGTTTCAGGTATTCAGAATGGTGTTCTGAGTTTTGGTTCAGATCATGAAAGTGTGGACCAGTCCAGCACTGAGGAAAGTTGATCTATTTTAGGAATAAATTTCAAAAAACTTCACAGCTGCAGTTCACCTGTAACAGCGATACCTTTCACCTTCGTTTCTTTGCATCATGTAGCAAATTATCTAGCCTTTCCAACTTTAATTCTTGACTTACATAGAGTATATTTTACCACAGTATTCCTCACTATGAGTTAGAAAAAGCATTTTGCATTTTTTCCCCCACAGGTAGAAAACACAATACGGTGGCGTATGCGACGAGATGAGGAAGGGAATGAGATCAGAGAGAGTAATGCACGGATAGTCAAATGGTCAGATGGAAGGTTAGTTTGGACTTTTTGCTGTTGAAGACAACTGTTCTTACGGTGAAATGCCGTGGTGTGCAAAATTGGAAGGTCAACAAGCTTTAATGTCGGTTCTGCGCAGCAGAAATCAGTTTAGTCTTAGTGCTTTGTAAATTTTATGCTCTGCTTAGTTTGGATTGAATTACAATTTTTGGCTGTGTTTAAAAAAGAAACATGAAGACATTATCCATTTCTAAATGAGACAAAAAATAGGCTTTAGTAGCTTCATGAAATAACTTCTATATGAATCTCTTTTAAGCATGTCTCTCCACTTGGGCAATGAGGTCTTTGACGTGTACAAGGCGCCTCTACAGGGAGATCACAACCATTTGTTTATCAGACAAGGGACAGGTCTACAAGGACAGGCTGTTTTCAAGACAAAGTTAACCTTCAGGTAAACATGCTATTCTGTGTCAAGTGCTGATGCTACTTCTGCAATGGAGTGTTGTAACTAGGGTACGAAGACTAGAGATGACAGTTCGTAAACCTTCAGATCTTAACTCTTTGATAAGACTGTTCTATTCTCTGAGGTCGGTGTTCTGGTAAGAGCTTTCCTAAATTAGATGACCCAGCTGGGAAGGTTAATGTGCTATTCACTGGAAGATGTAGATGACATGTATTTTTTAATTTTAATTTTTAATTTTAGTTTGTTTTCAAGTGCAAGTCCTCATGTGAGTCAGAAAGAATATTCTTCTTCCTCGAAACTAATCCTTCTGACGCGCAGTTGCATCAAGGTGTCGACTGCATTGTGATATTGATGTGAATTGTGAGGATGATTGTTTAGGCTGGTAATAGGTGGTTGCTGAGAGTGGAGTTAATGTCTCCAGTATCTGTTACAATGCACATAAATAATCAAACAAGAATGATGATGCTTTACTTTTATGCAAATGAAACTTTGAAACCTTGAGTATGCTGGCTCTACTGTTGTCCTTTAAAAATGGATACGTGCCTTGAAGAAGTATTTAACCCGTAGCAATTTTTTAACAGGCCACACTCTACAGATAGTGCCACTCATAGGAAGATGACTCTGTCTCTGGCAGATCGATGTTCAAAGACACAGAAAATTCGTATTTTGCCAATGGCAGGTCGTGATCCAGAGTCTCAGCGCACAGAAATGATTAAGGTATTGTGGCATGAATATTTCTCAAAAAAATTAGAATATTACAGTCTTCACACTGCTGCAAAATTATTTCAGTAGCTACAGTAGAATACAAGGTGCTCTTGAATTGATTTGGTTTTTTCTCCTAAATGTTTGTATATTGCTTCTTGCTGTGGACAGAAAGAAGAGGAGAGATTAAGAGCTTCCATTCGTAGAGAATCTCAGCAGCGACGAATGCGGGAAAAGCAGCATCAGCGCGGTCTGAGTGCAAATTATTTAGAACCTGATCGCTATGATGAAGAGGATGAGGGAGATGATGCAATCAGTCTAGCAGCTATCAAAAACAGATACAAAGGTGGCATCAGAGGTAATAATAAGCCTTAACAGAAAGTAAAGCTGTTAGATGTGATCCATCTGTGTGATTCAGATAGACTGATTTTACAGGAAAGTCCTGGTAAGGACTTCTCGTACATAAGGAGACATGAATTCAGTTTGAATAAATTTATTTTGTTTACTCTGGGGTTAGATTTTGCCAGCTTTTTGTTGGAGTAAATGTAAAAAGAATTATTTTTTGTCTTTTAATTTTTCTCTGTAGAGGAACGTGCTAGGATCTACTCTTCTGACAGTGATGAAGGCTCAGATGAAGACAAAACACAAAGACTACTCAAGGCAAAGAAACTTACTAGTGATGAGGTAAGAAAAGGAGTTTGTTCTTAAGCTACTCATTTTCACTCAGGAACAATTTGTGCACTAAACTTGTTTTTATTTTGAAGCTGAGACTTTTGTAGTTTAATTTTTGCTGTGATGAATGTATTATTTGACTTGGCATGCTTTCCATGGCAATTAATCACCAGTTTCTTACACGCTACATTAGTTCATAGACATGAGTGATTCCCAAAGGAGGTCACTATTGGTACTGCTGATTTAAAGATGGAAAAAATTATGCAGAGTTATGTAAAATTACGTTATCAAAATCATGCAGGGAGTAAGAAGATGGAGGATCAGAATCCTAGTGCAGTTTTGTCTCCTAAGCTACATGGTCCTCTTCTGTTTAGAAACAGCAGAAGCGTTTTCACATAGTATTTCTGCTTTTTACAGAGAAGAGTTCGAACACTGAGTTGAAAAGCGTTAATGTCTGTTGGTAAATAGAATTTAGCCATCACCCAAGTATCATCCTAAACATTAGGCCATGGTCAGGCTAACTGGTAGCTACAGCAGTAGTGCTGTTTCCTCTTCAAAAGTTCTGTTTTATTGATTGATCACTGCAGGGTATAAGCAGATGAATCTTTGTGTAAATCACATCTTGAGGTGTTGGTCATTTTTATAACGTCACTTTTTTGATACAGCAGAATTTCATCAATGGTAGAAGTGGAATCGAGGAGTACATGGACCCTGTCCTACATCGGCTGTTTGTGCCGTCTGTTTGCCTGACCCTTGTTCCTTGTTGCAAATTGCGCCCCTTGGCAGAGAGCTGTAGGACTTTTACCATGTACCTCAGGAAGCTGAAAGAAGAGGGAATTTTGGAATTCATGGCAAGGGGCAATTGATGCTGCCTCGCTGGCCTCCTGCTGCTCTCTTCAAGAGGGAGTTGGGTTGGGCCAGGTGTTTGGCCTCCTTGGTGTCAGCTCCCCGTTAGCTGGCTTTCCTTTGGACGTGCCCAGGTGTGTAGTGCTGTAATCCCGCTGCGGATCAATGCAGCGCAGCCCCGAGCTGCAGCTCTGCCCGCATCTCTCTCTCAGGCCAAGCAGAGCTTAGGAGCGGCAGTTTGGTCACAGTGAGCTCTGCTGCCGTCACCTTCACTCGTGTGGCAGAATAATAAGCACAAACTAACCTAGCTTAATCATAGAATTGTAGAATCATTGTTTACTGGGTTGGAAGGGACCTCAAGGATAATCTAGCCCAACCCTTTTGGGTAAAGAAGGTTCTTATTATTACCTTGTAGGTTATGAGAGATATTTTTATTCTGGTATTCATCTTCCTGTCCTGTTTGACTGTAAATTACATTTTATTTAAAAGTTTATGCCTTTTTATCATGCAGAAGTTTAGAAAAAGATGTCTGAGTAGGTTGGTGTAAGCTAATAGAATATTTTTTAACACTTTATATCACCATTTCCTTTCCGAGTTTATTTTCACTACTGCCCTGAGATTTCTTTCAATTGATTTCCTACAGTCATAGCTAGTGTGCTACTACAGTAGCTGCTGAAGTGGCTAAAACCTTATTCTTGAATTTTGGAGACTTCCCTAATAAAACATCCTTTTCTTAAAAGAGTAATTTTGCACTGTAGCTTGCTACGTGTCCTTTCTAGAGAGTGAATGCGTGTCAGGCTTCTGTAATCACAGCTGCTGAAATTCCAAAGTTGTGTTTAAATAACAGATAGAGGACATAGTCTGACATGTACCTCTGTAGTGTAAGAAATCTCGTTTTTTGGAGTATGTTTGCTCTCATTTGCATTTCTGCACTGTGCTTCCTGTAAACTTCTCGGGAGGCGGGTCCTGTTTCCCTGCTTGTAGGATGTGTGCCACGTTCTGAATGCATGTTCTTGCTCTTGTGACACTACTCTTACACTGTCAGCTGAGTATTTGCTCTAATAGACACTGTAATACAAAGCAGAAGTAACCTTTTTTCTTTTAAAGACATAGATTCTGGCTTTTTATTATTCATGGAGGACAATTTAATATTTAAAAAAACATTGCAGTAATCCTGGAGACAGCCACAGTGAGGCATGTAAACAAAGCTGTAATTTTTGAGCTGTTAGCGTTTGTTAGTAGAAATTGAACTGTTTGTTTGTAAGACACTGTTAGTTGCTAGTTCATGACACAGCAATGCCAGGATTTCAGAGTTCTGATCTATCAGAAGAAAAGGTCTGGTCAGCAGCATTTCTCTGCTGCTCGAGGAGTGTCAGCCTCCATTTTAAAATTACATGACTTAAAGGTAATATTCCCGTCAGGGCCACCGAGGGGTGCTGCAGTATTAGGAAGAAAACGCAGTGATGCAGAACACTAACTTTGCGTCGAGGCCTAGGAACCGCGGTGTTTGTATCCGCACACGTGAAACACGGACTTCCTTGTGCACAGGCTTGCTTTTACGTGCTATCAGTCAACGACACAGCACAAATCTTTGTCCTGATGGCAATTTGTTACCTTTACTGAAAACGTCGATCCATTATTAATACGCTTTGTCACCTCATGGCAAGTAGTTTTACTGTTACTGTAGTTAATGGGGATATTCTGCTAGACAGGAAGATGAATCATTTAACTATAGCCTAGGTGGATTACAAGAGGATGCTTGTTCTGAGGAAGGAGCTGTCGCAGAGATTCCCACTCCTACTAATTTGTTTTCCATGCTTAAAATTCCTTCCTAACTCCCTTACTAACTTAATACGCTAATTTAGAATAAACTGCTTTGAATAAGAAATTATTCATTAGACTTCTGAAACACTAGTAATTCAGTAAAATTCTGAAACTCAATCTTTGCTGCTGCTTAAAATCTAAGTAACGTGTTGCTTACTTTAAAACAAACAAAAAACACCACAGCAAAAAACCAAACTGCAACCAAACAAAATAATAATATGAGAAGTTAGCAAAGCTGCACAAGCTGCCTGAAGGGAAAGCTCCTGAGTGTCGAAAAATTCACTACAAATTCTCGGAATTCCCCAGACCGGTAAGACTTGCTGAGAACGGTGCTGCACATGCCATAAATCCAGATCGTGATGTAAATAACTTCGTGCGGTAGCTCAGTGTGAAGCAGGCACGGTTTCGTGTCCGTGGAGGTAACTGGAGCTGCAGGGCTCTTACAGACCCTCTCAGGTTGGGCTTTGGGACTGCTGACAATGGGAACTGAGCTTCTTCAGGTACTGAGACATAAGCAGTCCTGCATCACGGTAGCACAAAATGGAAAAAATAGAACTTATAATTTTGCTTTTCTTGCAAGAAAGACTTCGAGGTATTCTTGTTGTTCTGAGTTTTTTATTTTAGCTTAAAGTGTGTTTGTTTATTTTTGTTCTTTTTGGCCTTTAGGAAGGTGAACCTTCTGGAAAGAGAAAAGCAGAGGATGATGACAGATCAAGTAAGAAGCATAAGAAATATGTGATCAGTGATGAAGAGGAAGATGATGATGACTAAGGAAGCACAGAAGTTGATTTTTTTTTTAATATATATATATTATATATATATTGTACAGTTCTCTTACAGCAAACATGTACGTAACCATAATGGGGTTATTTTGATAAAGGAAAGTTCCATTTAAGTCTGCGTTACTGGTGTGAATAAAGTTTTTTGACTTCTTTTTTAAGATTTTTCTCTTGGAGCAACAGAATATTCTAATCTTTATAGAGTGGTTTAGTGATAAGTTTGCCTGACAAGGATATGGTGATTTAGCTGCTGTTTGTATGGAAGGGATGGAAGAACGTATGAGTTGGCACAGCACAATTCTGGTTTATTCATAGATATTCCTTATATCCTGTTGACTCTGGACAGTGCATTATTATGCTGGTACATTTTGATGACTGAAAATATTTCTTATCATATTTGAGTAAACTGTGAATTTCCTGAAGTTAGAATGGTTAACTGATTGCAAAAGACATTTCCTTTTCATGCATTGCAGCCCAGAATGAAAATTTGTGTCTTGACTGAGCATTGTTAATAACAATAATAATGGTAATAGGCACATGCTAGTGGTGTGAATGTCAAAGCACTTACTGAAACAAACTACAAAATTTCTACCAGCAGAGAAGAAGGTCTCCTTTAAAAGCTGACATGAACCACAGTGCAAAAATATCCTAATAATAGTGTCTCAATAGTCTCATATAATCCTTATGGTGCTATTTCCTTTTGTTCCTGCTTGGTTTTATAAATAAGTTTGTTTGGCTGGGAAGTCACTGGAGGAGAATGTTCTGAATCATTGCTGCTTTTACACTATTTCTAAACAACTTACTTGATTATGAAAAGTTGTAAAGTGGAGAAGGGCTAGAAGAAACATTTGAACTTCTCCACACTTTGTTTCCAAGATGAAATGCCCCGTACTTAGTTTCCTGTTGGTGAGAGAGCAGTCTGATGGTACCTGGGTTACTTTTCTAACTGACTTTTTGCACAGTCCTACAGAGTGGGAATGCGGCTTGAAAAGAGGTAGCAGAAAGAAACCAGAACTAGCTTAATGCCTCTTTAAACAAAACCACTCACTGATGCTGTGAAAAGTTTATTATGTGGATTTGTGTTATGTGAGATGAAATAAAGTAGCTGATAGTTACGTAAGAAGGACTGTTACATTCTCTCTCCTGCCCAGCTGAATTCTGCTTTTTTATGAAGCCCTAGAAGGGTGCAAGTGCCTCATTGTGAGTGTTTTGCTCTCATGAAATTCCCTGGTTCTTTGACGTGCAGCTTTCAGCCTGCTTTTGTCATCTGTAATTAGGCCAGTAGTTTGACAAAATACTCTACCTCCGTTTCTCCTGCCTGGAGGGTATGGGAAGCGTTCTAGCAGCGGTAAGACAGCTCTGCATGTGCTAATATATTCTGCTGAGCAGCTGACTGCAGTGTAGACATTTGCAAGTAGGAAAACAAAGTGAAAAAGTTTAACTTGGCAGTCTGAGTGCCTGAGAAACTTGGTTTTTTTCTGTAATTAAATTGTTATCTAAGAGTTCCTGTGCCTCTTTAATGTGCAGATAAAACCTAGCTCCATCTGCGGGAATTTTGACCCTGTAATCCTCTTAGTTTTGACCTCTACTGGGAGACTGGTTGTGACATGAGGTTACCTGCTTTCCTGTTGCAACCTACTCAGGAAGGAGCCGGCTGTGGAGAAAGGAGCTCGTCCTCTGTGGGTGTAACCCACTGTACTTGCATGTAAAAGCCTCCCAAATACCTCTTAAACAACAAATTTGGCCGATGGGAACACGCTGCCATTTCATTGGTGATGTGGTTTTTTTATGTCAGTTTAATTAATGTGTTAGCTACTTTTATTCTTGCTACGCTCCAAAGAGTGAAAATGTTTTAATCACTTTCATAGGTTTGATGCTGACTAAGCCTTTACTAAGTGATCCACTTTAGCTCCCCAAAATGAGGCTTTTTGTGGATTACAAAGATGAAAAGAAGTAATTTTTTACACTGTCTTCTTGTGTAAATTGTTCTTTTAAAGCCTTATTTAAACATGGAATTCTAGAAAGTGTTTTCTCAGCTTAAATTGGTTTAACAATAATTTTGTAATTAAAGTCACTTGAATGAGTTTATCCACGGTGTTTTTTAGTTGTGAGTCTAATGTATAGTTTTATTTAACTTGAAGGCAGTTTTTGCTACCCCTTTTCCCAGCCTCCAAGCATTGAGGGAATTACTTGAAATTGTTTTGTTTTACCCAAATTAAAAATACTAAGCCAAAGGAAAGAGACTGTGGATTGAACTGGTTTTACTCTTGTACTGACTGGTCAGAATACTTGTTCCAGAAAGGGCATGATTTGAACAACTTCCAACAAAGAAACATTTCTTTGAAGAGCTGGTACGAAGCTGTGCGAGTACAAGATTTTCTGGCTTGTGGCAGGGTGTAGGGTAAATTCTCTCGCAGCAGTCACTGAAAGCTGTTCTTGGGCTATGTCGCTTGGGTCTTTCAAGTATATCCTTCAAACACTTTCCATTTGTTGGTCTGGAACTTGCTTCCCGGTACTCGGCAGCGTTTCCCGCCAGCTATTTTTCACCAACCTCGCCATGCGGCTTGGCAAGGATTTTGCGTTGCAGCACACCTGATGGATCAGGGAGTGCCCGCTGAAAGGAGCAGCTGCTCATGCAGTCCGTCGCCCTTCTAGCAGCAGGTTTGGCAATAACTAGCCCCGCTCAGCGAGTCAGCTTGCTGATCTGTCCGGATATTTCTTTTCTGCCGAGTTCTCGTGTTTTCTGCCAGGCATGCCTGCAGAGCTGCCTTGCTGGCCACGGGAGCATCGGAGCCAGCTGCGTGAGCTGGTGTGGTCATGACTTGAGGGACATCAGGGAAGGGTGATCTCTGTCAGAGGTAAACGTTGACTTGGCTTTCGTTTGAAAACTGCCCCGGTGCATACAGAAAGCAGTGAATAGTTTTCTGCTGGTGTGCCTGAGCTGGCGCAGTGAAAAGTCAGCTGTGCCTTGACGTGGTGCAAGGAGTAGCAGAGGTGGAGCAGGACGGGTCCTGTGTATGGCAGCAAATTTCAGCTCAGCGCTGATACAAAGCTGCAGCCTGAGGAATGTGTTAAACACGAGATGGTGACTTTCCTATGAAGTCATGAGTATTTATTTCCCAGCCAGCAGGCATGGAGGTTCTCAGGGTTGGCCTGTTCTTTTGTTTAACAGCATTAGGAGTTGTTGAATGTTTAGAGACTGGTACATGGGAATGACTAAGGCGATAGTTTTGTTTCTGATAAATACTCTCTTAATTTTTGCTGTAAGAGGTGTAATGTCTTACACTTGTGAAACGTGGGTAGGCTATTCTAACACTTGCCCGTGACTAATGCCTGCTGTTGCCTAGTGAGGCCCTTTGACTCGAGGTGGGTTTTTTTGATACTTGTCTGGACATGAAAGACTTGCAGAAAAGCTGCAGACTGGTATCGATTATTAGCTTGTATATTTAATTGTTTTAAAACTTGGACAGTCTGAGGAATTGAATAAGCTAAGTAGTTGAGAAAACAAAATGCAGTAAATCTGTGCTGAAATTATTTGCTGATACAAAGTCTTTATTAAAAATAGTCCTTTAGCAAGACTTGGTTTCTTGACGTGTTTGGTGGTTGTTTTTAGAGGATACTTTAATGCTTTAAAAGCCTATGAATCTTAGTTTATTGGGCTTATATTTGGAAGAAATCAGTTATTAAAGTGGAAGCTTCACTTCAGAAGGTGGTTTTTGTTGTGGTCTGGATTTTTTTTCCTTTGACGCTTAGTCTTGAAGAAATGAGAGGTGGTAGAGCCAGTTTACCCGTGAACACAACTTCCTGTCTCTGGATTATGTTGAAATTTCCTGGGAAGCAGTAGCATTCATGTATCATTTGTCATGGAATCATATCCATGTTGTATTCTTTATTTATTGTAAATTAAAGATTAAAAAAATTATAAAGCAGTGGAAATATTAGCTAACATACCTTCTTAAAATAACTGGAAAATGCCAAAATCCCAGTTGTGCAATCTAAAACTGAACCTGGGCAGCTCACAAATTTCCAAATTCTCCTTTCTTGCAAGCAAGTTAATCTATGTTGGTTCAAGGGAAACTGCTAATTTAGACTCTGAAAGGCATCCTTATGTAAATGAAGATAGATCCTTTACATTTTTCTTAGAGGATACTTTGTTTTATATTAACAGTAACACGACTTATTACCCCTTTTCCATACCCATCTTTCTACACTATGTCAGATCAGTAATTTTTCTTTTCAAATGATTTTTCTGTGTTATTTTTCTCAGTACAGGTTTTTCTGGTGATTAGGGAAGGAAACAAGAATATTCTTCCTCTGGAAAAAAATGTAAAATACCTACTGTCATTTTGAGAAGCACAATAACCAATACCGAGGTCGCGGGTTCGATTTCCGCTCGGTCCCCATGTGTTGCCTGGTCTAGTCGAGAGGCACATAACAGGGAGATTGGACTAGATGATCTCTAAGGTCCCTTCCAGCATAGGCCATTCTATGATTCTATGATTTTACAGCTTCATGTCTGATGATGAAACAAGAGGCTTAAATAACAAGGACAAAAATAATAGAGCATTAGCTTACTGACTGAAAATGTTGCCTGTTGTTCCTCCCAACAGAGGTGTGAATTGCCTTGGGATGTAGATGTTGTTCCTCTTTTCTTCATGGAATTTATACCAGTGTTTTATTGAACGTAGACAGTCTAATGGAAGAACCTTGTGGTTTTTATAGAAATGTAAATTTTGGCCCAAATATGTTTGGATTCTTAAATCACCCTTCTGAAAATGACCAGTGCACGTTCTTATGTTGGGACTAACTACATTTAGATCAGCCTAGTGGGAGAACACAGGATACGGATCAAACTCTGGCAGTACCTACAGTAAAGGCATTTGATCCCATAGCAACTTTCTGTATTTCAAAAAGAGTTAAACTGATGAAGGCTAATCCGTCAAATTATAGTTTCTGGAAAGTATGTAGGTTTTGTAACAGTCCAGCTATGTATAAATAGTCTAATCTAGCTAAGGTGTACGTTGCTGTGGTCTGTATGGAACAATGAATGGAAATCGGAGGGGAAGAAGTCAGCAAGTTGACTCGAGAGGCCCGTGGTTTTTAAGGAGGGTTGGCACTTTCAGAAGTATTTGAGCTTATGGTGAAGGACAGCCAATCCGACCTAGAGTATTGTAGAGATAAAATGGTCAGCTTCCAGACTAAACACACAGGATACTTAACTCAGTGAACTATAGGCACTCACTTGAGGATGTGGATGTTTTCTTAAGGAAAAAATCTGTCTATTCATCTAACAAGGGTGTATAAAGCCTGTTAGAGTCCCTGGTGAGCATGTGTGGTACGTTTGTAAAGGATTGAAGAAATGTGTTGTACAGTGACTATCTCAGCATTGACCTCTCGCTGTGTGACTAGGAATTGCTATAAAAACAAAAGATTTATTTGTTTCAGGTAAAAGGGGGGTCAGATTCCCTGAGAAAGTAACTTTTCTTAAGGACAATGTGCAAATAAAACATCCTTGGGAAGAAAAAGATGTCTAGACAGGTATCTTCATTAGAAAAATACAGGAATTTGTTACTGGCTCTTCTCTTCTCTGGGTTTATCAAGACAAATTGGTCTCCATTTCAGCACCCAATGAAGTGTGCAGTTACAGGATGTGCCTGGTGACTGTCAGTATTACTTTCAGGTCTGTACTGAAACTTTTCCAGGAATTTACAGAACGAGCCAGCAAGTGGCAATGCAGATGCCATTTGGGCAGGTTTTGAATAGGGTCCCTCAGAGCCCAGAGCACGGAGCGCAGCGTTGTAGCAGGTACCGAGCTCGTTTAACCTTCAGGTTAGGAAAGAGAAGTCCAGCTGAGCACAGCACCCTTAAGGCATTGCTATCCACTGAGTCGAAGTATTTCAGCTTGGGATTGTAAGTCCAGTTAACACATGAGCACTCTCTTCTCTTGCAGTCATGTTTAGTCATGGATAGCAGGATATACGTAGAGAATATGTTTATTTTTATCTTGACAGCTAGTTGACTCGATCTGGCTGCCCTTACTCTACAGATACACTGGATAGGATGTTGCTGTAAATAAAAAAATGTGATGGATATTGAAATATCTACATCTGAGTTTAAACATACTTAATTGCAACAGAATGAAAAATTTTTGGGGTGGGGGAATTAATATCCAAGGATAGCAGGAGTTGTCCTTTATGGGCTGAATGAGATCCAGAGTTTTCTGCAGCTCTAACTGCCCCCGTTCTTATCACAGAAGTAACATCTGTGCATCTATTTAGGTTATTTATGGTGCTTGTCTGGTTGATAATTAGGTTTGTGTCTGCTGTAACCATTTAGATAATGTTTTCCCAGGATCTCCACTGGCAGATGGCTGTCTTTCTGCTTTTGGAATAGAGTGTGGTAGGAAGCTGTTTCAGAGGGGTCCCTTCCTGCCCCTCGGGTGCTGCCAGTGGTTTGATGCTGCAAACAGCTCTGTCCACCGAGCTGCATTTTCCCCTGATCTAAGTGGACTCTTATTTTCTCTTGGAAGCAGTTCGTTCCCAGTTGCCTTGGGTGGAAGCTTCTCTGTTGTGAGCTGCTGTTTTCATAGCAGTGGCAGAGCACAAAGAATTGAGAGCAAAGACATGGAAGTTTCACATCCAAGCCCTTGTTAACGATCTTGTCAACAAGGAGCTCTGGGAAGCTCTGCAGAACTGTTAATTGCTGTAATTGCGGGTATGGTTAGCCAGATACCCGTGTGCTGGGGTATAAGACACTTGAATCAGTGCATCATTTTAGATTGACTGAATTAATTGTAGATAATATCAGCATGGACTTTGCTTAAACAGCTGGAATTTTGATAGTATCTTTACTTTCTTCTGAAGAAAGCCTTGCTTAGAAAAGTCAGTTACTAGAGGATATTGATATTTTTTTCCTTCCTAAGAAAGATACTGTTCTCTGTTGATGTATTCACTTTGTTGATAGTACATATGGCTGTGGGACAACCTTTCTCTATCAATAACTGAGTCAAAATTTGTATGAAGGATAGATAAGGGTGGATTGACATTTTGTGAATACCAATCCCAGTCTTTTTCATACGTATTCATATATATGAATGTGTATTTTCCATAGAGTTCTCTGGACATGGTTAAAAACTTTATTATCTAAGATGAAAATTCTTTGTGAACATGATTGCAAAGTGACCATACTTAAACTGAGAACATTTCGCTAATCTGTGGGTATGTTACCCTTTTACAAATCCTGCTTGATCTCTTGGAACTAAATAGGATTATTCTGACTCTCAGACTTTCTCAAACACTAAATCTGGAGTAGCTGCTGGCATGTAGCATGTACATGGTTGTCTATCTTAGATTTATTCGTTCCATAGCATGACATTACTCAATGCTGGGGAAAACTAAACCTATGAATGCTGCACTACCAGTTTGAAGACTTGAGTCACTTTGTAATTTGGCACTTTGCAATTTGGCACTTCGCAGGACTCAGGGCTGCCATTTTCCATAGTTATTTACTACTTCTGCTCCTGTATTTTTAAATTTTAGGACAACTTTCCCTTCAGATAGCCAGCAAAGTTTTTAAGCAGGATTATCCAAGCTTTTTCAAGTCATTTAAATGTCCTTAATACATATGACAATGACATTTGTTAAAGGCAGTTCTGGATTTACATTATGTAAGTGTGTAATGCATTCTGATTGCAATATGTTTGTTAGAAATACTTGCACCTCTGCGGAAGTCACAGAGCTGTGTAAAGCAGGATTTTTAAATCTGATTTCTGTCTCTGAACTTCCTTGCAAGGGATCCACACCATGGAACTCGGGAAAGCTGGCCAGCTGTGCATAGGCTTATGTCAGATACGCTAATAATGCTGTTAAGAATCGAGGCTGCCGAGTGGGAAAGGTTGAGAGTGCTGACCTGGAGGCTTGGGACAATTCATAGTGTTGTATGTAGTGCTGGATATGACAGTAGTTTGCATCAGAGATACAGTTGCCTGCAAAGTAAAAAACGATTCCCAGATAATCTGGAAGGAAGCCTTTTTAAGGGGATAAATTATTCCGAGGTACATTTCATAAACTCCTTTCAAACCTATTTTTATCCCCTTTTCTTTTGCCTTCCTTTCACAATGTCTTATTAAATCTCTTCAGACCTTCCTAGGCCAAACGGGTTTTTGTTGTTACACAACATCATCCAAGGTGCACCGGAAGATCAGCCACTATTGCTGGGGAGCTAGAAATGAGAGCTCAAGGGTTTTGACACAGTTCAAGAGACCAAGGTGTCACGTTTGATTTGGGGATCTCTGGGAGGGGTGTAAGACAGATGCACGGCATGCTGCGGGGCTGAATTCTGAGAAGACATGGTTTTGTTTGGGTTTTTTTTCAGCAGACTGATTGTAAAATCTAAAAAGGCTCTACAGTTTTCCTATCAGAGATTTTAGGTAAATCGGCTTTTTGAAGCCCTTTGGTCTCGAGGGAGTCCAGCTTTTAGATTTTTTTTTTTTAATCAGGTTTGCATAGATGTTTCAAAAACCAAAAGAGCGAGTAGATGGGGAAAAAAAAATCTGTTGTTTTGGAAGGCGAGAAATGGCCGAACTCTTGGCAGGTGTTCCATGGAGCAGAGGGGCTTTGCTGGAGGACGCTGGGGCGGTGTGAATCCACAGCAGTTGCAGGCTCTCTGGCTGTCTGCGGGAAGCCCTCTCGCCTGGGGCAGAGCCCTGCAGGGCAGGGAACAAGGGCACAAGTCACAGTCGCGTGTAGCGTGGGTTATATCTTGGCCTTGTGCACGGGGGGTTTCTGCAGCTGAGTTTAAGAGAGGCAGAACGTTATTTCTCACTCTTTGGGAAATGTGGTGATCGATGGAGAGGGGACTCACAAATAAAAAACCCAAGCGTGCCCCATCTTTCTGAAAACACACACTAATTACTCAGCAGTACACAAGTTGTCTGCCAGAAGGATGTGTTTTTCAGGACGTGATTCCAGATGGTTATTTCTGAACCATGTAAATATATGTATTTTAAAACTGGTAACAAAATAGAGTGTAAAATAAACTGAAAACTCGCAGGAAAACCCCCAACGTTTAGAACACATACTAATGCAGTTTAGACTGAAAAATTATTTGGACTCAACAACAAGAGTATGTGACGCTTCACATCTAGACACACGCACAGATGCTGAGCCTTTGCACGCCATCAATGATTTGACCGAGCTGAGCGTGCCCGTGTGCCGGCACAGCAGAGCTCCTCGTGCCCCGATGTCCCGTGTGGAGCCGCCACGTGTGTGTCCTTCCCTCTTAGTCATGTGTTTATCGTTCCATCTCGACAGCTGAGCTGTCATGGTGCGTTTCTGCTCTTGCAAGGCAGGGCTGCTCTTTTCTACACATGAAATGCTTGGCTGTCGCACAAGTTACGGTCTATGAAGTTTTTTTCAGACCAGGTGCAATTTTATCATGCTGCAAGGTAGTCAGTTTATGGGAAGGACCCTGTGGGTGTGTGACTGTCGGTAGCGTTGGGGTTTAGCCTGTGTGTGAAGCTTTTCTGAGGCTTAGGCTGGTGAGTTTAGTGCCGCGGTGTGACACGGCAGGGGGAGACCAGCAGGAGGGCCTGGTGTTAGGTGGATGATAGGAGCATAGCTTACAAATCCTATAGAGAGTTTACTTAAATGTTTAGAAGGCTGGAGAACATTTGCTGAGGTGTGCTGAGTAGCAAATACCTAAAGCCAAAATCTTGCAGTACAGAATACTGGGTGCTTTGGTTCCCAGGTTTCTCGGCGTGAAACACCAGTGGGTTTAGATTCACAGAAAAATAGGCTTGGATGTGGACCTCCGTGCTCTGAGGCAGGATAAACTTGATGTAAGCCTTCCTGACAGGTTTTAACCTGTAAATTCCCAGTGATGCTTGTGCTGCCTAGCTGTCTCCAATTTTCCAAAGGTTTTCTGAGCCTCAGCTCACCTTTTGCTGCAGCTTCAGTCAGTACGTTTTCTACTTTTAGCAGATGAGGACAAGCTGCAGTTTTCAGAGTTGCTTTGTGAGCTTTTTCTCTAAGTGTGGTGGTGTCTCCTTCATTCAGCTGTGGACCACCAAGCTCCTGCCAGCTCCCACTTGCTTGGGCTTCTGGATTGTTCCTGCTTCTGGGGGGCAAAAAAAAGAAAAGTGTTTTGAGGCCTTACAGCTTAAAGGTCAGTTGTCTGTCTTTATGCAGGGAGTCCATTCAGTGCAGATGAAGCAAGGCTGCACATTGCACGAGGTCATTTGGAGGTTGCAGGTGAAATACCTTTGTGCTTTGGTGTGACCCTTGATAATACATTGGCAGAGCTTTGATGTGAAAAGCTTAGATTGCTGCTTTGGGCTGGCTGTAACTAGTCCGTGTCGCCGTTCATCAGTTTTAGGGTTTCAGAAGGGAACAGGGCAGATTAGGAGAGAGAAGCACATGAAATTCTCGGTTTTGGGCAGCTTTTTGGTTCTTGTGACCGGTTTCCATAGCAGGAGAATGCGCAGCTTTGTTAAACCTGTTACGTGTGACTTTGTTGTTGCGCTCTAAGATGGGTTCCTGTATTTCACAGCAGGATTGAGCAGTGTGAAATCTGCTGTTGCCAGATAGCGAGTGGGTGTTGTGCCAGTGTGTGTGTGCAGAGGGGAGCTGCTCCGGCAGCTGAAGGGCAGCTGGCAGCTCTCCTGCCTCGTCATGCGCGTTGGCGCGCTCTCACCAGCCCGCTGAACTCATTCACCGCACCAAAATAATTTGCCGGTCTGGGGCGTTCTTGTGAACCCTGCTGGCATCTCGGCATGGTCAGGGGTGGAAAATAAGACTGCGTTCTGCATGCAGCTGGTAGTTGGGAGATTGTGTGTTACTAACACCAAATGTGAGGGGAATTTGTGTATTGAGCTGAAGATCCCAGAACATGCTGGGAGTGTTCTTGTTCAAAGCCACACACCTCAGGGCAAAACATGTTAAGCAGGGAATTTTTTTTGCTTCCAGATCCACCAAAGTGATCCCACAGGTGTGTTTATATGGAGTTTGCCGCAAGTATGGGGGCTTGCACTCCACGTGTGCTCTTCCACTAGCTAAAGGACTCTCATAATCCCAATGCTGACCAAATCATCATTCGCTCAACAGCAACACCTCGTAGCAGTTTTTTCTTTCTTTTTCTGAAAATCTGCCAACTTTATACAAGAAGAAGAGTGATTCACAGCTGCCATTTGGAAAAAGGTGGTGGCAAGGAAGGATTTCAGATTTTGTAGGAGTAGGGGATTTCCCCAGGGAATGTTTGTAGTAAAAACCTCCTGATTTCCCCCCTAGCAAACCCCAGCTACTCCTTGCTGAAATGGACGGATGTCTTGCCTAAATTCCGTTCCTGTGCTGAGTATGGGCAGCCTGTTGTGCCTCAGCAGCTCTCTGAGGGGCCTGGAGGAGGTACTGGGGCAACTGTGCAGACATGTCCTCCCACCGGGGCACCCGCTGTGCTTTGCTGCCACATTCCCCTCCTTTGCCTGGGGTACTTTAACTTCTCTGCAGAAGTCAATACTGGTGTCTTCTTTCTGCCTGTGGTAAATTCTGATCCGAAGCGTCTATTCAGCAATGATTTTTATCTCTTTAAAAAAAAAATGTAGTTGTGCTTGTTTCTGTTTTCAAGAGCAACTAAATGCCTTGTTTTTCCCTAACCTCCTTCCACTTCCCCAGCCCTCTGTTGCAGGCTGCTGAGGTGCAGAATTGCTCTATCTGCAACCGCTTTTAACTGATAATAGTTAATCACTGCAAAACAACCTGCAATGTATTTTCTTTCTCTTGCTCTTCTGCTGGCCTGATCTGTTCTCTTTCATTAAGATTTATAGCTCTACACATGGATATGTTAATGGAAAAACCTTGAAGGGACAGATTGTGTATGCTCAGACAGCCACTTCAGGAGGTGGCTTAGATTTCCATGTATGTACTGTGTTATGGCTCAGTGGAGCAAGTGGGTTGTGCATTTAATTTAGTAATTTAGTAAATGTCTTTCCTAACCTGCCACAGTTCTGCTTGTTTTCACTAGAGCATATGCTCTGATGGGGGCTGTTGATTCAGCAAAAACACTGATGGCCAGTAAAGCTGATCAAATGCTCCAGAAATCATTTATCACATAAATTATTCAGCGACTGTTGCTGTTTCTTATCACATAATGTGTTTGACCAGTTGGAGGTTGGTGTGCTGTGGTGCAGAAGCTTGCTGAGGGGGGCTTTCTGCTTCACTCCCCTTTGGTGCAGGTACAAAGGTTTCCCATTCGCCTCACAGGTGGTGCAGGTGAGAGGTGAGAGGTGAGAGCCTGGACAGTCTGGTAAAGGCTTCAAGTCCTCTCAAAGCACTTCCAAGCTGGAGTCTGCCAGTCCGTAAAGCCATGGAGAGCCCCTGAGGATTGCCAGTTGTGCATGTTAAAGAAGTTACTGTTCATTTTTGCCCATCAGTTGGACACAGCTGTGCCAGTCGAAGGGATCGTTGAGGGTGCACTGGCTGGTGACTTCAGGTAGCCCGGCTGGCTGTGCCCAAAGCTGGGCTTGCGCAGCCCCTGGGGCTGACGGAGCTGTAGGAGTGCTGGGAAACTTCAAGCAGAAGCCCTTGGCTGTTTGGGGAGTGGGCCCCTGGCCGTGTTGCAGCACAGGGTTGCATGGCTCTGCCAGCAGCAAACCACTTCAGTAAGTTCTCACGCTTTGCAGTAATTCATTTGTTCTCCCTGCCATAGCAGCCATAGAAAGGAGCAAATTCAGGTTCAAAAGTGTGATGCATCATTTTGTTTAGGTGAAGAGATCATGGTCTTATGTTTTGCTACAGAAAGTTTGTTTGCTTCTGATGTGACTTATTTATACTTGTATCAGGTCTTGTGGGGTTTGGTTGGTTTTTTTTGGTTTTCTGGTCCAGGCCAGTTATTCACTTAATGCTTAGGTTAATTATACAAGTGTAAACCTTCTGTGGTACTGATAAATGGATTTTATATCAAATACTGAGAGCACTCTGTAAAACCACACTTAAGAAAGGTCTTTTGTTGTCTTTTACATGCGGTTGTCTCTGTCACCTGCCTGACTTGACACGGTCTCCCTGTGGGAGCAGTCTTTTCCCTTCCCCCGTGCTGGAGTCGGCTTGCTGGGGATATGCAGCATCAAAACACCTTCTGATGCTGGTGGGTGGCTTGGGTGTTGGTCTCGGTAAGGGTAGGCAGTAACATTGGGAATGCAGGGAGACTCCCAAGACTATGGATTTTTTTTTTTTTTCCAGAGAAATCTTTGTTGAACTGCATTTGAAGTAGTTGTCCCTCCTCTAGCAGTTGGCCACTGGGCAGTGCTTTCACCTCATGAACATCTGTGGTGAAAGTCCCAGTTTCCCTTTCAGATGTGAGAGATCAGACTTGCAAATCCGTCTGGGATGACAACTTGCCTGTGCACAGACATTTTGCATTGCAGATGTGGTTTCCTCACAAGCCAGGGGCTGGGAGGCAAGGCTGTTCTTCACAGGCATCCTGCAGCCTCCACACCCATCCTTGCCGGTTGTGCACCACTGAGCAGCCTCTGCAGTATTTTAACCCAGCACGGTGAGTGGCCAAAGCAGCCAGTTAACCCCTGCTCTGCCAGCCCAGCACTTGTTTCCTTCGTGTTGGGATGCTTCCCACTTGGTGTCTGGTGGAGGTGTTGGTTTCTATGGTATTTTAGGTATGTCCACTCCTTTTTGAAACATCTCTCAAGGAGTTATGGGTCCCCTTAGATCTGTGAAGAAAGGTTGTGGTGAGCAGAGAATGTGAAGCCGTGATCCTGGCCGTGCTCCAGGACGTTGTCACTGGTGTGTGGACCTTAGGAGGCACCATTGGTAGGATCACCTCCCATAATGACGTTCTTTTCCATGTCCACCTATTCCACACAGAAGAAGAGAAGAGAGGAGGCTTCCCTTGAAGAGCTCCCTGTGATCTGAAGGCTCTGCTTCCCTGCCCGGCTTGGGAGGGCTCTCAGGGGCTTGTGCAGCTGGGCACCTGCTCTCAGCCTGGTCACTACTGCTGCCACTGTCGTGGTGGTTCAGTGGGGAGCTGTAGGGTGAAGGACAGGGCTGTTCTTGCAGCGGGCTGGAGTGGGTGTAGTTTCATAGTGCAGGCACTTTGGTGGCAAGGTTCCCCACTCCACCCTTGGCTTCTCATCCTGGCTTCTGGAACTGAGTGAACCTCTCCTTGTGGTGACGCAACTGCGCGTGGGGCTCTGTGCTGAGCAGGTCTGCATTTAAAGCAAACACAAGCCTGATTTTATCTTTCTTGCTTTTAATATTATTAATTTTAAGACTTAGATCTGTCCCTCAGTTAGCGAAGCCCTATAAAAAGTTCTATCGCTGATAGCCCAAGGGGCAGCGTGGTGTGAGGTGAGGTGTCAGCTGCTTCTGCAGCCCAAGTGAGGTGAACTCCACCTTGCTGCAGAACCAGGCAGGATTTTCAACTTCTTGGTGACTGACCATCCCTAGGTTAGATGGAGTTCATGGAAGCTGGACATCACAGTGAGAAGTTCTGTGGCAGTATGAGTGCTGCTCATACCATCTTGTGCACCAAGAATTCAGTAAATTGTTTGGAGAAGGAAGGATTTAAGTCACAAGCCAAGAGCTAAATGTCTCCTAATGTTACCTCAGTGCTGTAAGCACCACCTGTCACATGCCTCTTGGCTCCTAGTGGGGTGGGATTCAGCCTGCTCTGAATAAATTGCCATGTGTAGAGAGAGCAAGGGGAAACTGCAGCCTATGAGGATATTTCACGTATCAAAATGTGATTCCTCAGTGCCCCTCAGTGTCATGTTTTCTTTAGCAACAAAACCAACCAAAGCCACTTGACAGAACTATTCCTGCTCCAACAACCTGGGCTTTCCCCCACACCACCTTGCTGATAGACCTACCAGCAGGGTCACACTACAGGGAGTACTGAAATGATCAGTTTGTTTTGTTTTTTTTTTTAAAAAATAATCCCTGCAAAAAGAATAAAAAATGTGTCTGAACTAAAATCCTTCGTTTATGAACTGTATCGTCCCTCAGCTCCTGATAACATTGTAAAGCAATAGAGAATGTTACTGGCCTTGCAAGTGTGTGTCTGAGGAATCTGTCTCCACCCTGAAACTGAGAGAAGGAAGGGGAAGGAGTGGAGGCACCTAGTATTGGCAAAGGTTCCTTTGTGTATTTGCATTTTCTGCTGAGACAAATTACCTGTAATGGCCAAATCTGGAAGATTAGTTTGTCTGGGTTCCCCTCCACCCCTCCCTATGGTAGTTCTGCAGTGCTGCACAGGAGAGCAGATTGGAGGCTGTTAAAATATCCGTTACTTTTGCAGTTTATCATGATCCTTCTTGATCCTTCCTTCTGCCAGTGAAGTGACGGTTAGATGTCTGTTGCATAGCAAGCATTCAAGTTGCTCGGGTCAGTATTTGTTAAGGGCTGAGGAGACCATGCTGGATGAGCTCAGCATCCTCAGTCATACTGCAGTTGGGAAAACCACTCTAAAAGCCAGCTGTGGTGCCAGCCCATCCTTGAGAGTGGTGAATGAGGCAAGTACACTTAGATGAGCACCACGGTGGAGCATCGGGGTTGGAGCTGATGCCCTGCTTCCTCATGCAGGTGTTTCAGAGCTGTTGTTGTGCTTCCCGCTTTGCAATGCGGTTCTGTCCCACCCCACAGTGCCAGCTGTCCCTCATGCGGGCAGCGGTGTGTGTGGAGCGAGGGCAGCAGTGCTGCTCCTCTCATTCAGCCGTTAGGTGAGGGTGGCTCTGCCAGCCCCAAAGGCTGCCTGAAATCAAACGCCTGGGACAAAGCGTGGAGTGGAGCAGCGCGCTGTGCCAGTAATCGATGTGCTGCCCTGGGTTAAAATAGCTGCTGCCCTTGGGGCTGTTTGAGGAAGGATAGTGCTTGGAACCTGGGCTGCCTTCCCACAGACTTCTCGGCGCACAGATGTGCCAGGCCAGCCGCTGTGGAGGCTCCTGAGCAGGACCCAGTGTCTGTTGAGAAACCGAGCCAGAGAAGGAGCAGCTTGCAAGACTGGAGTTTACAGGACAAGGTGTGAAGCACATGGGCAGACATCACTGTAGACATCCAGTCACACTCCAGAAGGTATGTTGTTATTCTGACTTGCAATTTGCTTCCAAGATGTTACTCTGACCAGGATTTTATTTTTCTTGTATTTGAGTAGGTGAATCTTTCTCTCGTGAGAATGTACTGTTCTAGGCAGAAAGGAGTTAGTGATACTAATTTGGGCTGTGCCTGGCTTTTCATTGTCATGGAAAAGGGACTTATGTGGCGTGAAAATAGGATGAAATCTTCTCCACCATCGCTTTCAGCACTAAATGCAGCATCCACCAAGGACTGTGAGTCCTGGCACTCATTCTGCGAAAAGCAGGGACTCTGCGAGGCCATACCAGAGAGGTTACACACGGGTAACCTAACCCAGCCATAGTAAGGGGAAACTGGCTTGAACATGAGAAGGTCACGTAGCATTGCTTCTCTGGTTTCCCAAGCTAAGGCCCACTGTGTGTCCCTGGAAGACCTAGGTAAAGCTAAAAATAAGTCAGTCAGATAAATATTTATAGTAGATATGTTAGGATATAATCCTCAAGGGGTCTGATTGCTCTCTCTGTGCTCTGAAATGTACTAGAGGGGAAATAATAGCACTATAAATACTGTCATGTTCAGCTAGGTCATTACCTTAGGGGTGTTTATGGCTGTTCTCTGGGGACTAGAGCTGCAGCAGTGAAAAAAATTAGCAAAGAACTGAAAAACCAGCAGAGGGTGATCCCTTTGCAAATGACACTTCAGTTGCAAGGCTTCGGTTATGCAGTGATTCATCATTACAGCAGCAACCAGGTTTGAAGTCCTTGAACGTGCAAGTTGTGGCAGCAACTAGTGCAGGGGTTGTACAGGCTGGTCAGATCTTTTTTTTGCAGATGTCTTTGGAGAAGCCTCAGCCATCAGCTCTTCTGGTTTGTGGTGGTGGTTTTTTTTTTATTTCTTTTTCCTTACATTAGAAAATAGAACAGTTCACAGGATTTTGAGGATTTGGACCAAAATAATGAAACAATATTATTTTTTCCACCCTCAGTTTTCCACACCAGTTTACTTAGACATCTGCCATAGTATTCAAGATCTATACAGAGACCAAGTGCAATTTTTTTCTATTTGGTTTTGCTTTTTCCACTTTATAGGAGCAAAGTTCAGTGTGCTGCTATGTGCTTCCCCCTACAACTAGTGTCTCCAATTTCATTAATAAAGTGGGTAAAGTTTGCAAGAATTAAAAATGGCTTATGCAGAAAGAAAAAGGGCCTAACTTTCACAAACCCATAATCCCCAGCTTCTGTGGGAAAAACTTTGAGGTTAATGGGCTTCTCCTTTGACCAAGAAGTTCCTGGTATGTGAAAGCCTTGCTGGGAAATGTTTAATTTTTAATTTGGTCCACTGATTCCCCCCACAGACGAAGGAAGGTCGTGAGGAATGTGGGGGTGTGCCACGAGCCTTTCTGCTGGCTGTTGGGAAGAGCTCTGCAGAAGAGTCAGCAGAGAGCCGTGTGGAACAGCACTTGCTCTGTTTTCCGAGGGGAAGTCAACGTACATGCAGGGACTCTTTATCCATTCTCTTCCCTATCTGGTAACTGGAGCCCGTGTTATCTCCTTAATGTCATTTAGTCTCTACGTGTTAGACCTTAGCAACCTTGCTGCTTTAATTCCTGTTTCTCTGCTGTTAACTCTGAAATTAAGTTTCTGCAGCATAGCAGCCTTTAATGCAGTGTAGCAATTTTGGATAAGCATGTATTGTTTATCCTACGTGTGACACCAATACTGAAATAAATCTGTCTAGCTGGTCCATGTTTTACTCTATGCAGAGAGTACATGGGGTATATGGAGGGTCATGACTATATTTAGTATGTCATTCTGAAACATCTGACAGCCAAGAGATCTGAGTTATGGGGACTTGAGCTTCTGAGTATCAACAGCAAGCTGAAACCTTCCCCCGTGTCATTGGTGTTTGGGTTATATAAACAGCAGAGTATTGGTTCTGCTTGAATTTATGTCATGACCCTGTTGATTTTCAGCTTCTCTGTGACAAAAGCTCTGGAAGAAAAGGAAGAAAATCTCTTTCCTTTACTGAATATAGTAGCAATAATGAGCAAGAAGTAAGTGGACAGAGCATGCTGTGAGCTGTGTAGTGGCCTGGGATTACTGGGGTTTTCAGCTGGTTGTCCCAGCGTATCTGACAATGCATGGACCTGTCATTGGCAGCGTTCCCCGTAACAGGGACCAACTGCCTTGTCCTCACCCAGAAAAAGAATTTAAGTTCTCTACTGTAAATCATGTTTGGTACAAATTTTATTGAGTTTCATCATTCATCTCCACCCATAACTTCCTACCCTCTTTCTCCTTTGTCCTCTGTTTTGGTTCTTTCTCTTGTGGTTGTGTATTGTTGTGTTCAACGGGCGGCTGTAGTCACTTCCCAAACTCCTGCTGAGCTCTGGCAATTTTATCACAGATCAGTCACCATCACGTGGTGGAACTAGAATATACCGAGACAAAATTGTCTTTATTTCTCTCTTTTTTTTTTTCTTTTTTTTTTTCTTCTTCCAGGTGAATAGCTGAAAATAGCTTTGTTCGAACAGACCTCCCTCAGAAGCCTGTATGAGTCTGGGAGACACTAGAGATTGAATAAGTGCTTTATGGTTTGGTTTTGACTTAATAGTTCATATAGGCATTTGAAAAAATAATAAAGCTACCCCTTCTTCACTGAAGAGCTTTCAGCTTTGTCCTTGACAACTGCATTTATCTGATCATGTACAAAAAGAGTGATTTTCATGTGATTTCCTTCTAATGTGAAGTCATGAAGTAGCCTGGAGTCCGATCCCAGAAGACCTTCCCCAGCACTGTCTGCTGGCTGCAGCAAACTGATTTCTTGAGAATAATTAAATCCCTGGGGAGCATCAATAGCTGTGTTGCTAATATCACATTTAGATAAGAAGGAGGAACTGTAGGTGATGTGGGAGAATTACTTTGAAGAATCTGCTGCCGTTCTAAAGTACTTTCTGAGGGCAGATGTCTATCAAACCTTCCTCTTGCCAATTAAATTTATGGCTGAAATTGCTGCTACTACAGAGCTTCCGGAGGTCCAGCCCTTCATGTGCACACCAGCTTGTTGCTCCAGTTGTCTTCTGCACTGGTGCAGGCTAAGGCTGTGATCAGACCTGTCCCAAAGCACCCCAGACTTGCCATGCTCTCCCCACTCCTGGCTACTTTTAACTGCAGGTATCAAGGCAAGAGCTCGAGTCAAACTTTACTTGGCAGGTGCAGCCTATTCCCATCCCTGCTCAGGGCAGCCCCGTGCTCGAGGTCCATGGACACCGTGTGTGAGAGGCCTGCCCGAGAACGTGCTCGCCCTTCCCCTCACATCAGGAGCGGAAACTTACTGGATGCATCCTGAGCCTGCAGTCAGAGCAGGAGTGCAGAGCTCCCCTCCACACATCAAACTGGTGTGTTTCAGAAGAGCTAAACACTTGCAGCTTCTGCCACAGCTAATGGGAGCTGCAGTAAGAGCTCAGCAATCATGGAAATCAAGCCTTCAATTGGACTCTTGGGAGTGAAAGGAGATGGCTTATCCTGCCATGAACTTCTAAAAGCCCTGGTAGTGCGGTGGAAGTGGGTTGTAATAGCAGGAATTCATTTGTTAATAAATTTCCCTTTGCTTGTCCTGTCAGTAATTCAGTGGGCTTCCAGGTCGAGCCTCTGCTGCAGGGTGGCTGCTGCTTAAACTGGGGAAAAGCAGCTCAGTGCTTCAGGGATCTTGGTAGTATCATGGTTTTGAAAAAAAGCTTCCTAACTCGTCTCAGTATAGATGGGCTAACAGATGCACCTATTTGCTAGCTTGATTAGCAGCTTGTTTCCTTCTGGAGTACATGCTGTACATAAAGAATAGCAACTGTCGTATTTTTAGGAGAGTAACTTCAAATAAAATACACAGGAAAGAGGGACTGGCCATATAAAGTAGTAACAGGCAACAGTCTTGTGCTGACAGGAAGAAGAAAAATGTTTTAATGGGTTTCCCCGATTATCGAGGAAATTCCAAACTGTGTGTTTTGCTGTTTTACATATCAAAAATACGAAGGCATGAACCTGGAGGGCAGAGGGCAACTGGTGTTCTTCAGCATCACCCAGGTCTTGTCCCACCAGGAAGAGTGCTTGTGGCTCCTGGCACCCGGTGCGTGGTGGCAGTGCCCAGCACATGTCTCCTCTGGCTCGGCACGGCTTTCCAGGTCCTCGGTCTCCGACTCCATCTGAGGGAACAAGCAGCTCACAGTGTCACCTCGAGCCATTCCTCGGGCTTCTTGGGGCAGCAGGGGACGTGTGTCCACGTCTCAGGGACTTCGGTTCCTGGTCCAGCATCTCAGTGCAAACCCATCTTTGGTGGCATTTGATGGCTAAACTGAGAACTGGGCTGACCCGGACATGGACTCAGGAGCAGCATTTTCCAGGAGGGACCAGGGAGGTGAGTAAGGAGGGTGACACATCCTTGAGGGGCTGCCGAGAGCCCTGCTGGAGCTCCCAGGCTGAAGCGCAGAGTCCGGCTGCTCTGCCCCACTTCTGGCTCCTGCGACTGCAAGTTCTGTTCTTGAATTTTCCCATAACTTGTTTGTGCTGCCTGTTTTTGGTCTCTTTATCATCTGCCACAGTCCCTCTGCAGCCTGGCTGTTTGCCACAGGGGGTCCCCTCACCTAACCGCCACCGCATTTGGGGACGTTATCGAAATCATTTGCTCTGGCAGAAGGCAGAGTTTGCTGTCTGTCGCTGTGGCGGGTTTTGTGCAATGTGAACGAGGGCTGGCCTTTCGGCTCTGCCACACAGCACAGCATCGACTAGAAGTTGTTTTATAATTAGGCTATAAGACAAGACATGCCATGTGTTTCGGAGTAACTGAAACATGCTGCGGGTGATGGTTGTTCTGAGGCAAAAGGGTAAAGAGGCTTCAGTGTAATACTCACCTGCCTGAAGTGCATTCCCGGAGCCTGCAGTATTTTTATAATAATCACGCTTAATGCTGAGTACTTAGCACTCTTCACCTTCAAAGCACCTTGCAAATATTAACTAATTAATCATCGCAACAGCCCAGTGAGGGAGGCGAGACCAGGGAGAGGATGCTAAAAGCCGAGTGGGTCCTCGGGGAAGAATTAAGTGGGCGAGACGGGTAATGTTTTATTGCACAGCCGTTTTAGCACAATGGGAGACTCCAAAGTGAAGCGTATGGGTTGAACGAATGCTTTTCTTGCGTGTTACCCAGGCAGGGAGGAAAGGGCCTCTGGGTCCAGGAGGCTTGGCTGTGTCCCGAGTGCTGAACCATGGAGGCCCCGGCAGTGCCAGCTTCATGAGCTGCTACTCCAGGGCTCTATGTGCATATCAGGGCTGTGTTTCACAGTACACATCAGGAAAAGCCACAGCATAAACTAGACTGTTCGCAAAATGAGGCTGTGAATTCTGTTGAATTCTGTAGCTTTTCTGACTTAGTAGAACTGCCTAATTGCCTTAATGAGAAATAGCTGAAGTCTCCTGACTTTAGGAGTGACCTGCGCATGACAGCTTTGCTTGAGGGAGAAGAAAAGTAGAGCAGGAGTGGTGTTCCTGGAAGAGGTGGGAGTATTCAGTTATTTATGGTTAAATCTTTTGGAAGAAATGAAATGGTACTATTCCAGAATAATTTATTGCATCTCACGTGGTTTTTTATCCTGAAAATAAGAAGTTAAATGTGTAATCATAAATGTCAGAAGTGGTGTTTGTTTTGTTAGTTTCTTTGACAAAGTCTTGCTCTTAAAAAGTAGAGAGGGTTAGGAGGTTGGTGGTGTTTTCAGAATGGCTTGTAAATTTGAAATATGGAGAGGTGCTGCAGAGCTTCTCCACCAGGCAACGGATCCCTCTTGGAAAAGGTGGCAAAGCAGAGGCAATAACAGATTTCTGCTTGTGACCATGCATCACGGTCACAAGTGGAAATCAAGTTTTGTAAGTGGAAATCAATTCCAAAATGAAACTCCCTTTTTCCTTACGGTTTCCGCTCGTCCCAGATCAGTGCCTAGGCAGTGGCAGTGGGGCTCTCTCATGGAGCTCTGTGGGTACAACTGCAGGGCTTTGGCCAGGGAGAGCTGGGCTCTGCCAGATTCAGGCACAGCTTGTTCTCGTGATCCACATCCCAGGGAATGGCTGTTCTCCTGCTTGTAGGCAGGGAAAAGTGGTGGAGTGGTTTCTCTGATAGCTGTTGGTGTGGCAGTGTAAGACTCATGGGGGTGAAAATACAGGGATCCTCCTGGTACTAGGGAAGTTTTTGTGTGGAAAAGAGGAGGCAGCAAGGAGGGGTGAGCGTACACCGGAGAGAACTTGGTGTTTCGTAGTTGATCTTGTCAGCTGGTTTTGGTCAAATAAAATTGAATTCTTCGCAGGCCCTTATCATGCTCAACACTTAACAATGCTCAACACATGCTCATGTCACTTACGAAGGTGAAAGAAGGTGGCCTCCCACATCCCCTGCAGTCAGACTCGCCGTCAGAGGGCAACTCCAGCATGGTTTGTCTGTACAGAGCTTCTCATCCTGGAGTAGATCCAAGAGCTCTTATGCTTTATGCACAAGCATATCCTTGGAAGGGTGTGCTGTTTCCTGGTACTCCTGGACAACCGTTTCCTCCCTCGAGATAACCAGAAGTCGCTAACCTTAGCCAGGATTTATCCAGACATCCGATTCACTACCAAGGCCCAGGCAGGAGCTGTAGGAGTGGATAAGGCTGTTGGTGAGCCGAGGTCTTGCATGGGGCTCCTCAGGCCAAAGTAGCAAAAGCAGTCTGGGCTTATCTCACGTTCTGTATGAGGGGAAAGACAGAATGCAAAGTCTGTCCTTTCCTTCGTTTGCATGTATTTTCTGGACAGATTTTCCTGCTCTGACTCAATATTCGTAAGTCCCTGTTTCCCACTGTGTAATTGTTCTCTGCTGATAGAGGAGGAAGGAGGCTGTCATCATGTGCAGTTGGTGAAATGGCCTCTGACATTTCTGTTAACTTGTTTAAACAAATACATCTCAAAACCAGTACTGTTTAAGAGGGCAGTGCACAGAGGTTAACTCTGTGTGTGCTAGTGAGAACTTGTATATGATGTTCTACCTTTTCAAGGAGGCATAGATGTATTTCCACAGAGCTCGAGCTCCAGGCAGCAGCTGATTTGGGATTATTCAGCAAGATACAGCCCTGTTGCACATAAGTTAACATGAATGCATTTTCTTCTGGTTGTGGAGTTTATCTTGCTCTTTAGGTGAATATAATGCAAATATTCTGCTTGTCTATCCAGATTTTTGTAAGTGTGGTCTTGTTTATGAATCTGGGAAGATTTTTTGTGGTTTTTAAGAGGGCTATGACACAGAGCTTTTATGAATAGACAGTGTTTAATAGTGACAGTGTTTAATAGTGATCCCTTTATGTCCCTCATTACTGCAGACATGTCTGCTTTCTCCCAACAAATTCATGGCATCCTTTGCTTAATCCCTTGGACTGCACACGTTTTAGTCTCATGTTCATGCATGTCTCAGAGGGTGAAAGAAGCGTAGTCAGTGAAGAAGCAGCTGGAAATCAGAAGGGATTTCTTGAGTTGTTTTCTGTCATTTTTGTTTCACTGACCAGTTCCAGCCTACCCAAGGGAGCCACTGCCACCTCTCCAGGACCACATAAAGCCTGTTTCACTGGGCGTGAGCAGTGTACTCCAGCTGAAGTCCCCCGTTTTCCATGCTCCTGGAAAAACATGATGAGTTTCCAGATGACTGGCAGAAGATTTCAAAGTGAAATAATGCCCAGGCTTGTTCTGTTTCTGACATCCAACCCCCCCAGTTCTCACTCTGGCATCTCAGGCATTTTGTATAATTCCGAGGTGCAGCAGGTTTGCCGAGGGCTTTTGGAAAGTCCCTGACAAAGACCTTCCTTGGTGTGCTAAGGTAGAGAAGTCTTTTAAGGATTGGGGTTAGCTACATTGTGGTAAGCTGCCGGAAGAGATTTTTAGGTTGCATTGAGCTCAAGGGAAAAAACTTTAATCCACAAATCATACCTCACTGAAGGAGGTTTTGTGTTTGTGTAACTGGTTAAATGGCAGTTTTCATTTCTGCTTAGAGCTTAGGAAAAGCACTGGCCTATTTGAACCCTGGGAAGGGTTGTACAGAGGCTGGCAAAAGGAAAGACCTTCTCCCTTAGAACGAGGAGTCTCCAGACTCAGAGCTGTGTTGTCTGAAGGGCAGATATTGACCCAGTAAGATTGTGAATTCAGTCCATGAGCTGAGAGCTGAAAAGAAAACAGTGCGGAGAGCTGCTGGTGATAGCTGGTGGTCCAAGAGGAGATTCCTGTCCAGGTTTATGCTTGCTTTTGGACTAAGTATTATTAATACCAGGAAGTCCCACTTGGATTTCAATTGAAGTTTCTGTCCTCATTCCTCCACCCCCAGGGGAAGCCCACAGAGATGTGGGTAGCAGCTGTAAATATTCCGGTGTTTGAGGAGACACTGCAGGGAAACGTTCTCCTGAAGCACATCAGAGAGTGCTGGCATCCTTGCCTGCCACCTCTCTGCTGAGACCACCAGCACGAAGCCTGTTTGGGAACCCTGTGTGCCTGTGCTAAGTGGCTTGCTGAGCAGGTCTTGGACAGGTTGTAGTCAGCCTGTGGGCCCTAGAGAGGTCTAGCTTGCATTTTTGCAAACGTTTAGCATTTAGTAGCTGCATTTGTGCCCATAGGATCAGTTTACACAAAATGTTCAGGAGCCAATATGCCTTGCTCATGTGGGAATCTGTCTCTGATTCCTCTCCAGTGCCCATCAGCATAATTGGAGAATCTCTCCAAGAATCTACTTGTGTTGCTATTATTTTTAGCACTAAATTGCACTGTCTTCTCTGCCAGTTCAGTAATCTTTCCCAGAATGCATCCTTATTCTTGCTTCTTTTTTTCCCCATGCAAGCATGGCTAGCAGTCTTTCTAGCTAACACACATAATTTGTGTGGCTTCAGATGACCTTGACATCAGTAAGAAGTGCTTATGTTGATGATCATCTTGCATGTAAGTGTTTGACACAATTAGTTATTCAGATGGTTGAGATTAGAAGAAATCCTGGGAGCAGAGCCACTGCAGATAATGCAGTTTGGATGAATTCACTTCTCTCCAGGGACCTGCCTGGGAGCAAAACACGCCTGCAGAGATCTCCTCACCCCTCAGTGGTGCTCCTGAGGTGACTCACTGATGAGCATCAGGCAGGAGCGGTGCTCCTGTGCCAGCTTCTGGCTGCACAGAGTCACACAGATGCTTGAAGCCGATTATGTTCCGCCACCTGAGAGCCCTTCCACGGCCCAAACCTCAGCTGATGTGAACAGGCTTCAGTTCCACGCACATGTCTGTCCCAGCATGACCTCTGTTCCAGAGTTGGGAGAACAACCCTCAGAAAACTGTCCGTCAGCTGACAATCCTCCCTGCAAAAAGTGCTGGTGAAGATCAACCCCTCTGTGAAGCAGTATGAGCCCCACGGAAGTTTAGATGAGGAGCAGCTGGCCGTCAGGAGCTGGGCAACCTGCTGCTCGGGGACACTGCGAGGAGGTGTGCTCATGTCAAGGCTGTGCCTGCTGTGAACAGAAGTTGTGGGGATATAAATGACCTCAAAAAATTCTAGGTGCAGTTGGGGGAGCTGGTATGGAGGTGTAGTTTTAGGCTGCACCTCAAGGGCTCCTTGGCAGCCTTGGTAACAGGAATAAGGCAGCAGACCTTGAGGGTTTAGGAGTACCATCTTCCCAGTGAAAGGAGCCTGGTGTTGTAAATTCCAGTTTCCTGGCTCTTCAGGTAAAACTGCACTTTAGAAGTTTTTTCTCTGAGACCTGACCTGCAAACAGCTTTGTGCCAATGTAGCTGAAGGAATGGCTTTAGACCAATAGAGCACCAGTCCTCTCTATGTCCACTCATCTACGGAGAAGTGGTATACTTCTGTCTGGCTTGGATATAGCTCCTGGACAAATGCCTTCTTCCAGCTCCTGCCTTCATAGCAGAACCGTCTGCTTTTACAGAGGTCTCCTCAGATCCGCCTCTGGAGGTGCCCAGCCTCGCCCATTCAAAATGAATTTTGTTTGGAGCTACATTTTATGTGTTCATACATATAACGTGTGTACAGCTGGACTTGTGAAGTTTACAGCAACTGTTTTCCTAAAAATGTTGCCTGTAAGCTTCTCTAACAAAGACTAATCCTTGACAAATGTTTCACAGCCTCCTAATAACATCACAGCTTGAAGAGCCACACTTTGGAGGCCTCTCCTGTGGCAGCAGGTTTTGAAATTTGTGCTTTAATGTCTCATTTCTGATCACAGGAATGAGTTTTCCCACTCAGTTCTGCAGGAACAATCACAGCTTTTATTTGATCTACGCTTCAAAGCGAGCCTTGTGCTAGAAACCCCGTGGTGCAGCAGAGTCTGCACAGGAGCCTGGCACTGACCTCCACCCGAGAGTGATGGTTCCATCTCCTGCAAACATCAGCAGTGGGAGAATCTTCAGGGGCAATGAGGTTTTCTGACAAAACTTTTTTTTTAAGGGAATCATCCAGTTTGCATGGAGAGCTGGCAGCATGTCTTTTCCTTTATTGCCTTTGGGACTCAGAATGTGCTTGGAGCTTTACTCTCACCAGCAGCAGGTGGCCTTGGGGAAGAGACCTTGTGACTCCATGTTTTGATTTCCCCTCTATAACATGTTAGGGATGCCTCCCTCACTGTCGCACTGCATCTGTCTTGTAGCTACGGACGTACTTTGAGGCAACAGTTAGTAAGTACAGACTGTCATTGTGGGATGAAGTCACATGAAGCTCTTTAGAAATGGAGAGAAAAGGAAATCACTTAATCTCTGGTTTCTCCATTGTGAACCATCTATTTAGCTAATATATCAAATCAGGAGCATTGCACTCAGATTACAAAGTAGTTTTTAGTCCCAAATATTAAGGAGTTCCTTCCTTTGCTGTTACAGCCTCATCTGAACTTGTGTGAAATACAGCAAGCCACTTAGTTATAACATGTCCAAGCAAGCCAAAGTTAAAAAAGACCAACAACTAGTATTCTGGTAAGTCAGCAGATGTAAAGTCTGGCAGTTAAGTGTCGGGCATACCTCAACCGGCTCTGTGCTGGTTAGTTCAGGTACTAGAGCACTGCAGCTCATCAAGACAACACAGTGTTTGACACAGGTTACAGGAACTGGCTAAACAAATACATACACACTCAGTCCATGGTAAGACCTTATGTTGCTGCAGGTAAATTTTGTACTGTAACCCCAGCAGTTGTGCTGTAGTGAGAGGTGTCAGCAGCGTGAGTGAGCCCTTGTGCATCGTGTTCTGTAAAACATTGCTATTTTGAGATTACTGCACTTGCAGTTGCGTTTGCATCCAATTATGCTGGCGCCTGAGAATATTCTCTAGCAATTCTGATTAATTCAGTGTTTTCTTCTGGTAGCTGTTTCCAAATGGTTTTTCTTCCTAATTTTAACTGTGCTTAAGCAGAAAACTTATAGACATATTGTTTAGACACTGAGAGAGTTAAAAGTCTGAAATAAGGCAGTTTATTTTTCCTGTCCTAGCTAGCCAACCATTACCTCCTCAGTCAGCCATGGCTGGATCCAGCCCAGCACTCCCACCCCAGACTGCCCTTATGGGACATACCCATTGTTCCCAGCTAATTGCTTTCTCCTGTACAGAAGCTGACTTCTTTTGAACTGCAGTACAATGTGACACCAAGCATCATATTTCCTTCTACCTTGCTCTCCTGTGGTATGTAGCAAACTGATGCTGCTACAAACAAGATAAATGCATATGGCTGTTAAAGTCAACACGACTTCCCCATGGTTTATAAGAGCATTGAACAGAGAAATGCTCATGTGATGTGGTCTTGCATGAGCCTTCTCCATTGTTTGAATTAACTAGATTGGTCTTCTTCCCTGCTTTCAGACAAGCTAAGCTATATTAATCACTTTATAAAGAAATAACACAATGCAATGGGGTAAGCTTTCTGTGAGCTCAGTAACATGGAGGAAAAAGCATTGTAAATCTCTAGTCTAAAGCTAAGAGTTTTGCCTGGGCTTTAACTGGGCTGACCAAGTTCTGTTGCAGGCAGCTTGTCTTGGTTTTCTGCCTTACCCCTGTAACTTGTTAACTTCCAGGCTGCCTCGGTTTCTCCTCGGGTTCCCTGTGCAGACAGACGCTCAGTGGCGAGGCCCCCTCTGGACTTTCAAGTCTTAACATCTCCAAGTCATCCTTAAGCAACTCTTTCGTCTGGTTGCTTTCACTGCCCTCTTGGCCCTTTGCTTGACTGCAGCATGTCAGGACATAAATTAATATCTCATTGCCCAGCACTTTCTGTGGGCTCTGGTGGTGTATTTGCAATGTGAAAGGAGTTGGAGCATTCAAGGTTCCTCCCAGCAGTAAGACTTACCCTGCCGTGGCACCGTGTTGTAACTCAGTGGTGTCCCATCTGCACCCCAGCCTGCTCTGGCACGCACAGGTGAGATTAAGGCATTTTTCATTTGCGAGTCCTAGTTTGGTGGGTTTTTTTGGTTTTGTAACGCAGGACTATTACATGGTTGTACTGTGAGTTGTTCTTCTTCCCAGCAGAGGAACAAATGCTGCTGCAAGTCGCTCCCTTCACAGGGTAAATAGCTTGCAGATGGGCCCACAGTCTTTTGAGATCCATTTGCATCTCACAGCTCATGACACGCATGAATAGCATGTTCAGATGAAAGAGGGAGTGTTTCTTCATAGCTTGGATCGCTTTTATGTGTCTGTATGCAAATCCATGATTATACTCTCTAATCAAAGAAGTTCTGGGGATTCCCTGCTGTGCTTGACATGACTCAAAGCAAATTTTTCACTTTGGTACTAGTTTCTATTTAGTTTGGGGTTGTAGGTTTCATTCTGTTTGTTTGTTTGTTTGTTTGTTTTTAAAAGCAGAAATGAATTTGCACCATTTTCTGTGAAATGACAGAGGCAATGGGAGTTCCTTACATAAGAAACTTGCTCCATCTTCTTCCTGATAAGGATGAATCTAGATAGAATTTAGATACAATAATGCTTCACCACTTGGATAGGGAGTGATTGGACACTATTCTCATAGTAAATACTAGTAACAAGCATTCTTAACCTTCAAAATGAAACTGAAAAAGCAAGAAGAAATCTGTGTGACTGTAGCACTACCGGCCTTCCTCAGACACCTCTGGGTCCATCAGGTCTGGACAGCATTTTTCTCTCCAGCCTCTACAAGATGACCTGGCTCCACGGCTTCAGCTTTCCACTCTTTCAAGGCTGGTTCTGGGGAAGTTGTTTCAAGTGTGTGCTCTCTGTCCAGCTAGATTTGTCCTGTTTTAAGATGTGCTGAGTTAGCATTTGGTGTTGCTGGTGCTTTCACATACTAGCAGATTAATGTTAGGATCCTCATTCTATACTCTGGCATGTACATATGCTACTATTCAGGATTTACACCATGTTAAATTACTTTCATCATGAACTATTCCCAACTACTTCAATATCTCACATGAAAGTTGATTTGAAAGCAAAAATGAATTTGTATCTTCAGCGGGATGGGAATTGAGGCAAGTAACTTGTTGATTTAAAGTATTTACTGAGAAACCAAGATACAAAGGTGCTAATCCTGTTTGATGTCAATTTGTTATGTCACTTTATCTAAACTGAGTTTCCGATATCTCTGTTTTCTTCTATTTAAGCTGGGACACTGCTAGAGCTAGGCCTCCCGAGAAACCCCGTGGGGCTGGATGGCGTTGCCCATTAAGAAAGTTGTCAGAACCAGTTAAAGTCCTGTATGAAGTAGTAGCTGATCCCCCTGCCTAGCACAGGTCACCAGACAAAAATCAGGGCATGGTGGAGGAAAGGATTTGATGGCTCCTGTTTACAGGAGCTTGAAGGTTTATGCTCGAAGGACACAGACCAGCAGAGAGAAAAGAGAGGAAGCAAAAAATAATCACAGCTGTAGCAGGAGTTCAAAGAATTACTCTGGAATGGCCATCCCGCTAAAACTATTTCTGATTAACTTGTCTCATAAACATAGTCCAGGCCAAGCGCTTCTTTTGGTGTGGATTAGCTTAACATATTTCCAAAGGCATTTTTGCTCTAGAACAGCAGTCTCTATGACATTCAGCCAAAACAGCCCTTTCACTTTAAAATTGTACTATTCTTTGATTTGAATTAATTTTCCTAAAAAGAGAAAGAGAACCTCTGGGGTTAATTGGTAACTCTCAGGAAGAAAATTGGTGCAAGGAGCCTGGCTGCTGCTACCGAATTCCTTTACCATGCAGGGAAACAGGACTTTCCATGTTCCTTGAAAGTCAGTTCAGTGATTTTAAGCTTTAAAGTAAAATTAATTTTTCACAGAGTTAGTTTGTTGCTTTAATGGGTGACCTGAAAACACAAAACAAACAAACAAAACAAAAGTGAACTTTTTATGTTTCACTCCTGCCTCCATTTTAATAGGAGGTGTACTTAGATCTATTTCACTTGGGAATAAAAATGGATGGAAAGGTCACTGAACAGAGAAAGATGGAGACAGAGGCAGTCCAAGGAGGGGAACAGTGGATTTCCGTATTTCTTCCCACATCACATAGCTGGAGCCTGGAGCACTGCTGCTTCACCCTCTGCTTATTAATGTAAATTTTAAACTTCCTCTTTGCTCTCAGTGAGTGGATCCCATTGGATTTATGAGCCTGGATTCCACAGATTGTAATTGTATATGTATTAATCTTATGAAAGTTAATAACAATAAAACAGTTGCATAAATTTATTAGAGTAAGTCCTTTGTAGTAATGTTTGCCTCTCCTCAAATGCAGAAGACTCAGAAGCTGGTAAGAGAATTTTCAACAACAGTTGATGAATGATGACATCCTCAGTCCCTAGCTTGAGCTACCACATATTTTATGAATAATTACCCATGGACATGGTCTGTTAGAACAAGCAGGGTTCCCACTGCGCTCTGCTTACGCTGAAAGTTGTAATAACTCCGCAGCGGTTATGTTCTGGCTGTTGACAGCTGTAGAAGATCCCTTTTCTCTCGGTGTCCTTACAGTGGTGGTCTTTAGTCAGCGTTGCAAACAATCTACTGGCAATGCTAATCTGTGAAACCTGAAGCAAAGAAAGAGAAACAGAAATATAAAGCAGGCAGGATATCCCACTTCTTACAGAAATGCACCAGAGACTTGAAATATCCTGAATCTTTTCTCTCCACTGAAATAAAAAACCTGAATGGTCAAATAGCTGATTAAGAAGTTGGTATTATCTAGTGATAGAAGTCTGTGCCCTGGTGAGGAAACCCAATTTCTGTCTGATTTGTTTGCTACTTAGACATGGCGTTTTTTAAAAAAAATTCTGTTTGCATGGGATTTTTTTTTTTTAAATCCCTGCAGAGAGTCAATATGCTTTGACTAGAGCTATGTGTCATCAGCCAAACTGCCAACTCAGGTTTTAATTCTTGATCGTGAAGTCAGAATAAATAGGAGAGATTTTGTCTTCTCCCAGTGCTGGTTCCCATGTGCTGCAGCAAATAACTCCCTGAAGGGGAATTATCTTGAGGCAAATGCTACACCTGATAGCTGTAGCTGGCATTATGTTCCCTCAGAGAAGCCTTGGCCACAGGACAAAGGGAGTTGCAGAGCATGAGACCCTTGATCTCTTCATGCAAAGAATACAAAATGCCTGATGAACTTGGCCAGGGATCCCATTAGCTGTCCCCCAGCAGTGCCCTTTCATGTAAGGTATCTGAGCATGAGGGTGGAACCTCTACCATAAGGTCTCGGTGCCCATTTTAAAACTATCCAAACGTCAGGACCAGATGCTATGGTTTTTGCTCAGAGAGCCGGTGAGAGAGATCTAGTGATTTTTATGTTGTTCTATATGTAAAGCTACCCAGGCAGAGCCTTTAGGACAGCTTACCCAGCCAGCCTGGACCTTCCGATCCTACCCATCCTCAGGGTGGGGGCATCAGCAGTAACTGGTAAAGGCTGGTTACAATTTAAGTGTTAGCCATAAAAGGACATGCAAGTTTGAACTTTCAAACAGAAACTGTAAAGCAAGTCCCGTGGTCTGGGGAAATCAAGGTGAATGATCGCAGCGAGCTCTAGTCTTACACTGCAATCCTCTGTGGAAGCAGCATTGGCTTTGGCTTCAAGATGTGGCCAGCAGCATGAGGTAGTCTTAAAATTACTGAAATGTTTCACTGTTATCAATCAGATTGGTTAAACTGAGTCTTTGTGAATGGATTTTTTTTTAACTGTGAAAAACATTATGTTATTCTTACTGAATACTAAAATTAGCCCATAAGTGTGTATCAGTTGCTAACAAGAAAAACCAGTAGAAATGCAATCCAGAGAGAGCGGCAGTTCTGGGTTGAAGTTTCTGAACAAATAGAAAGCTCCTAATTTTTCACAAATAAACTGAGCTATGACTTCCAACTGCTTCCCTCACCTGGAAATGTGCTACAGGAGATGCATTTGTAACTACCCTTATAGTGGAGCTTATGTATTTTCCGTAAATGTCTCTCACAGTGTGCTTTGTGAGCCTTACCTGGTGAAGAGTAAGGGAGCTGGAAGACAAGACGTGTGCAGCTGATGGCAAGTGGTGCAGGCAGACAAGGCTCTCCAGCTCTTGCTGCTGCTTCTTCTGGAGGTATGTAGACCAAAATAGCGAGGACTGGGACTCCTGTGCAGTTGGTAGTGTTGCTTTTGCATCTGATGCAAAAGGAGACTGTTTCAAGCCAGGCATATAAAATAAAGATGTGGGTGGGTGGGGTTTGGGACAATGGCTGGCAGGGAAGGAGCTGCAGGGTGTGTGGGAGGACAGTGGAGTGGCATCAAATTTAAAGCTGCTTTTGAATTTCTGCAAAGTTAGATATTTAGTGGTTTTCTTTTTTTAAATTCACTTTTTCAGCTTTGAAATATCATAGTGTTTTAATGTTCTGCTCTGTAACCGAATATATACAACAGTGATTAGTTTGGGAATTTCTTCAGATCTTTAGTGATGCCACAGTTCTTTCCCTGACAATATAATAATATATGAGAGCCCATCTTGGATGCAGACTATGGTAATTAGCTTGTTTTGGTATAAAGTTATTCTAACAGTGCTTTGAAGCTATGCCAGCTTACAGAGCCCTTCAACTCAGCTAGGGCCATGCAAGATGCTGAGAACTGCAGGTTACTTTTATTGATGTTAGTGTCTAAAACTACGTATGGCAAATGTTGCAGACAGCAGAAATCCAGCTGAATTCTGTGGGTTCAAAGACTGTATCAAGAAGCCCTGTGTAAACACTGCATTTTTGCAAAAATGTTCCATAGCAGCCTTCTTCCTCTGGCGATGAGTGAAGAAGCTAGGCAACAATGGTCCAAATAAAGGAAGTGAGAAAACTCATCTGTGCAGTGAATGTGAGGTTGATTAATTCTTACCTAAATCAGACATTGATATGCTCTGGTTTTATTTTCTCTCGACTATAACTGTTCCTGTGATGATCAAAAAAGCTGGATTATTTCCAGAAGCATATATCTTTCAGAGACTTTGAATGGTTACTTGAAGTTTATTTTTAAATAAATCTAGAAGGATGCTGCTCAGAAGATACTTTACAGAAAAATAAATGTACTGGGAAAAGGCAGTGAAGAGGAGGGCTAGGAGACACATCTGATGAAACAGTCCAAGAGTAGGACTCCTGATTGATCAGATGCATTTGCCTGTATATATGCTTCTAAAAGTCTTTTTGAAATTAATTAATTATTTAAGTCCTTTGTCTTGTAGTAATGCAAGTGTTTTCTAACATCTCAGTTATATTGTCTCTGTTATTTGTAACATATGGCTCTCTCTACTACGCATGCTTCCTCCCTGTAAGTAACACCTCATAAGCATTCAAGATTATATCTTTAAATGAAATATAATATCCCATGTTTGTCCTAAAGAAAAAAAGCTATAGCACAAGCTGTTATTTACCACTGTGGTTCTGAATCAACAATGCTGCAAAAGAGCTCTGATGTTCAACAGCGACTACAGCTGAATACAAGTAGTTTTTAAGACTGCTGTTTTCTTGCCTTTATTATATGACTGCTTAACCTTATTTACATTATGTTTCTTTGGAAAAGTTTGACTTTAATAGTCAGCATTCATCTCCTCAAAATGTTGTGAAAGTACCTACCAGCTCCTTCTCACATCGGTGATCTAGAAGCTGTGTTGCTTTTTAGCATCCCCGTCAGCCACTAGCTGAACTGCTGTGGAGATCTTTGCCCAAATGCCAGTAAGATCACAACGAGAGATTGCTCTGTGTGTTCTTCATTAGGTTTGACCACATCACAAGCCCCAGTGAGGCTACAGCTTGCATGAGACCAGCTCGTGGAGGAAAACCAGCGGCCACGGCAGACAAAGAGCATTCTTGGGGACAGAAGAAAGCATTCTGAAGAGTCTTAAGACAAGGTATGATGTCCTTGGTTGAAAGTACAAAGCTGTAATTGTCCAATTCCATCTGCAGTTTAGGAGTATTGTCAGATTTCACAGTGCTGCTAAGCTTTCTCACAATAGTACCCGTTTGTCACTTTTCTCAGTACCTCAGATTGGCCTGAAGTCCTGGGTCATTTCATCATTTTGTCAAAATGTCCCCACAAGTGGCCACAGAGCTATGAAGTCAGATTGTTCAATATCTGCTGGGCGGCTTTCAGTCAGGTCTAATAATGAAATTCCACCCGCGTTCTAAGCAAGGAGACTTACCTCTAGACATGTACTTTCTTCCATCTACAAGTTTTATCCGAGGGGAATCTGGACATTTTGCACATTTTCTGGGATTCCTGGATGTCTGGAAATCCAGCATATGCAAGTGCTCACCTGGATTTTAGTGTTTTCTGTCTGGTTTGGGCCTCTTGTACCTTTCTGGCAGAGACAGGCTGTAGCTATCAAATCCGATGCATTTCATATGTCAGGCATTTTGCACTCTGTGCAAGTGCATTCTCAGCAGGCTGGGTACCTCTCAAAAACACCGGTGTTTTGAGGCAAGTCATGTCTCAAAGAGACAAGGAAAGTGAATTGCAAGTGCCTTGCTGTCTGCGACAAAAAGAGCGTTGGACACAGGTGAAGGGAAAATGGAGGATTTGACTAGTTTCACAAATAGTGCTCTTCTGTTGTTTGTGGTCCAGTCCTGGTCCCCTCCATCATCTCCAGGGGAATGATGGAACCTGCCACTAAATTCCTCCTGATTTTACCCCCTTGTACTGCTCTTTCCTCAATGCCCTGTATGGGCCAGTGTCAGGAAAAGGGTTAGGCTAGACTGCCTGTTGGTCTGATCCAGTCTGACCTGCTACGGTTGTTCTCTGCTTCAGGAGTGCTGCTAAGACCACAGCCTTCACTCTTGTGTTGCAAGTCATCGCTCGTTAGTAGTGGAGGCTGGGTCTTTACTGTGAGCCTAAACCTGCAGAAACTAATGGGTCCAAATGCTCTCGGAGAGTAAAGAGTAGTTGCGAGGGCTGCTGGGAGGAGAGAGCAGCCGGAGCGAGAGTTTGCCTGGTGTAAGGGCACTGGGCACCAGGCACTTTGGGGATTCGAGCCTCAAAGCTCACTGCTATAGGAGGTACTTCGCAATTATATTGCCTCCTACCTTCGGCTTTAGAAAAAAACATGATTCTCTTAATACCTTCCTGTTACACTTTTCCTAGTGCCTCTTGTCAAGCAAAACGTATCCGGACAGTGCTGGGCAGGCTCTGTCATTCCAGCTCTCCCATCAACACCCCTTCGGTGTGGGCTTCCCGCACTTGCTTTGCCATGGGTTTTTTTGCACAGAGCTCCAGGGCTGTTTGCTGGCTCCTAACCTGCTTCACAGTGGAAAATTCTTCCACAAGTGTTACTTACGGGAAGTAAATGAACATTTCCTTTAAATGGTCTGGCTGCACAGGGAGGAAATGGGTCATTTGGTGAAGTATACTGTTTACTAGCTAGCCAATGGACCCTCTCCAAAATATATACTTAGCCTGAAGGAAGAAAAATATCCGAGGTGATTCAGTTTTTATGGCAGTGTTTAAATATTATGTAGTTCATAGCTAATGAAAATGTGCATTTTTACGTGGGCTAAAAACATCCTCTCCTGTGCCAGGAGATTGGTAAGCCCAAGTTTTAAATTTAAGTAAAAAGTCCTATGTATGTATGGCTTGACAAGTTTTATTTTACTGTAACACTTTATAGCTTCGTTATAATGGTTTGTGGTGGGGGTATGAGACAAAGATAATGCCTTCCAGTGATACTGATAAATTTCGTACTTATTTTACTCAGTAATTCTAAGGTAATAGCCAGCACAAAGCTGGAGCACAGTCTCGTTTTTATGCAGAGCTGGTTTCATGATGTCTTCATTTATAATTACAGTTTCTGCCAGTATCTCCTTGGTATTTTTTGTCCAACCTCAGGCTGAAGGGAAAGTGCCACATTCCTTAACACAGGAGACATGAGTAAGAGTGTTGACATCAATTTGGTGCAAGATTAGCACTGCTTTGGCTTCAGATTATCTAGATCAGATGCTATCCTGTCATGAGATATTCATTCACCCAAACTCAAAACATTGTTATTTGGCAGGAAAAAATATGCAGCCAAGCATAGTGTTTAATGAGGAGCTAAGGCCATTTTTTTGTCATGGCAAGGATACTGCACAGTTGGCAGGGAAGGCAACGACAAGTGAACGTGTGTAGATCAGTGCAGCACGGGGCTGCTGATGGTCCCTTTGGGGAAACTCTGCCTGTAAGCAGTACAGAAATGCCTGTAGCATTCATTACATGGGTGCTCATTACTTCATGCTCTTAAATAAGTATCATCTTTTGAAAACTGCCAAATGCAAAAGAAAATAGGAAAAAAATGCAGCAGAAATGTCCAGGTATGGAGGCAGAGTCCCATGAAAATGAGTAGGACATTTTGGGCTCCTCTGAAGATTAGTAGTTGGTGAAACACCCAAGGCCATCCAAAGCTTCATGGCCAACCTTTGAGACTGTGTCAGAGCACAGAAAGGGTCCAGCGTGTGTCTGTCTCTGAATGAGCTGCGTGATGTTTGTCAGATTTGGTGTTATCTGACTCCTCGTGCTTCCAACAAGTGGCTGTTTGCACAGTGGGTAAGAGCCTTCATTTTCAATCCAAAGCCATTCAGCAGTCTGCTCCAGAGGTTAAGTCCTCACACTGTTTGGTAATTCCACCACCATCTTCTTCATGTTATTCCAGTGCAACCTGGTTATGACTTTTACTTGAAAGTGCGCCCAGGGCTACAGCAAACTGCTCTGAACTGTTTTGTTAAGCAAACTCCCATATCTCTAGACTTTGCTTAACAATTGCAAAATTGTTAGCCAGTTAATATTTATGTCATTGTTACTAAAACTCACAATTCAGTGTATCTTTCTTCAGAGAGCAGTATACATATCAGTAGTAATTACAAGCTGTTCCTTGAGTTAAAGCCTCCCAAGCTAAATTAAAAGCAAATGTGGCTTGAGCTAAATGATTAAAGGACATGTTTTCAAATGCAGACAATCCCTGAAAGATGCAGTTACTTTCAGTTCCCATCACCTATCCTTTGGATGGGAATTTTATTAATTTACTACCGGATCTGTCTGAGTACCTGGGGATATCTACCCTTTTTTTTTTAAAAGAAAAATATATATTTTTAAGTCCTGCTTGAAATCTTCCAGCTGATGACTATTTCAGTCTAGCATCTTCTGTGAGTGACATGCAGAATGGCACAAACCACATCCTGTCTGGAGACTGCATCACTTCATGAAGAGCAAAAAACCCAGCAGTCATCAAGGAGAAAAACAGTTGTAGAGCTGTTCCACCAGATGTAGGTTTTTCTAGGTTTTGAAAGTTTTTTAGTACTCGGAATTAGGATGTCTCAAAGGGACAAGATCTGTGTGAAGTAGCCTGTGAGAGAGCGTGAGTAATTCTGGGACATGATAGAAAGGAGGGAAAGGTGGTTTTAATCCATCTGCCCTGGCTCTGGATTGTAACAGCCTGTGTGCAAGAACCGCAGCCGGCGTCTGCCTCCTTTCAACTCCTCAGGAGCTCTGCTGCCCTTTGTACCCCACAAAGTGTCACAGCCACATCCATTGCTTTCTGGATGACATGCGGTGCCTGTCAAGTGGCTGGGAGGTGCCAGCTGGGGACATTAAGAAACTCCCTCCTTTTCGCATTGGGCACATCTCCATCAGACGGAGTCACTCTCTCAACATGCAGCGGCACGCTCCTCAGAGGGCTGCTAGTGGATGAAATGTGCTGGATTGCCAGGGTGGCTTCACTATAAAATTGGCTGCAAGTCCTTGTCACAAGGACTTGTTTCCTGGTGTAGAAGGAGCAACTTTGGTCCAGTTTGGAGCCAGTTGGCTGCCGGCAGCCTGGCTGTGAGAGGTGATTCAGCGCAGCCAGCCGCTGCCCAGGAGGCTGTACCCGACCACGCGGTTCCTGTGCCGAACAACTGGAAAAAATGACTTGCTTAATGGGATGCAGGCGCACAAGCTGAATCAGCCTCAGCAGGGTTTTTGTTGTTTCAACTGTTTGTTGTATTGAAAGCTCTGCTCTGTGGCCATCTGTGAGGGCTGGCTCTGTACCAGTGGTGTCAAACCAGTGCTGATGATTGGTGTTAACTGGTGAGGGCAAGCCCTGCCCCTGGGCAGCGAGGGGAGGTGGAGAGGGGCAAGTTAAACCTTGACCCTTTGCTCTGGGGCAGCTCAACCAAGGCAAGGGAGGGCATATAGCCCAGCCAGTAGTGCATCTCCTCTGCCCCGGGGCAGCAGAGCACAAACTGTGCATTTTTGTGGAGAGCAGAGAGACAGCGAGAGGGTTGCAGCTGTGTCAACCCACACTGCATGCTCAGTCTATTAAGGTTTTGTCTGTCAAATGCATGTGGGTTCTGCTGCCTCCAAACATTGCAGCCACAGCCATTGCTGTCCTTTGTTCAGCGCAGGCAACTGTGCTGGGGCTGTGCTTTCCAGGGGGGTTTCAAAACCTGGGGGCTTGCAAAACAAAGAGCTTTTCAGACTTCCTTTTCCCCTGCCATGTAGAAATGAACATGAAGAGAAATGGGGGATACAATCAGGGAGCACCCTGAGTTCCTGACATTGCCTTTGCCTTGCCTGGGTGCTGCAAAACCGTGCATTCACATTACGCAGTGGGGGACTATGCAGGGGGACTGTCACACCAGCTCAGAGAAGCAGCAGGGTAGGGAGTAAGACCCAGATGAGTGATTCTCTGGCCATGGTCAGCAGAGGTGCACCTTCAGCTGAAAGTCTGGGCCTGGGCTTTGTGTGCTCTAGTCAAAGAAAGTGGTGGATCACACTAGAGAAGAGGAGCAAAAATGAAAGTGGCAAAGCCCAGCAAGAGTAATAGCAGCACGACCCTCTCGCCCCATATTCTGCATGGAACAACTGAAATAAGGGTTTTTCAACCTAAGCTACGAATAGTTAGAGCAGGAGAGAATAGGCTTCAAGTGTGAAGTGAGGGCCGTATAGGAGGACCTGGTCCCTAGGTCTGTGGTGGGTTGTACAAGAAGAAATGCGCTGAATCTGCATCAAGAAGAGTTGGCTTTAGGCAGGAGGAGCCTGGGGCTGGACTCCTGCCTTTCTGCTACAGGGAACATGATCTTCACAGTGTGTGCAGGGTTGAGTTCCTTTACCTGAGAAAGCGGGATAACAATGCTTCCCTCCTTGCAATGCATGTCTTCACTGCACGTGGTGGCCCTCTGGGAAAGAGCACCGTGTAAACGCCAGGCATGAAACCTGCAGGAGCAGATCTGCAGCAGAAGAAATAATGTCTGGTTGCTTTTATCCCAGCAATCTGCTTGTGACTGAACTACTCAAGTGTGGCAGAGGTGGAAGGGAGCTCAGCCAAGCATTGCACTTGAGCAGCAGCTTGTGTTTACGGTGTCAGGCTGTAGCTGGTGAGCATGTGCGCACGAGAATGAGTGTGTGTGTGCCCGTGCCTGAACTGATGGCACTCCCTGCACACACAGCAGATGCTCCCTGCGTGTAGAGCCACCCAAGCCTGGTGGCTACATCCTGGAGAGCAGCCGGTGTTTTGTCTTGTGACTATCAGTGTGGCTGCTGCCATTTTCTGGTCTGTTTTAAAGTGTGGCAGAGGGTTAGTGCTGTATTCAAGAAGAATCTGATTTTGCTGTCAGCAGGTTTCTGCACTGAGTATCTCAGGGCCATGAGAATTTATGTAGTCAACACTCTATCTCATGCAAGTCTTGTGGATGGTAGAAATAAGACCCAAAGCAGGGATGTGGCTTGTCTTTCATCTCCCAGAGCCTCCTCAACCACACACAGAGGCAGCTTTATCAGCTCTTGAGACTCTGTTGTGGGTCTCAAGATACTTGGTATCTTGGCAAAGAGACAGCTGCTTAATGCACAGTATTTCAGGGAAAGCTAAGTATTTTTTTAAAGGGAGATGAGGAAGGGGGGATGTTTCTAAGTCTTGTGCTTCCAGGAAGGGATTTGAAAATGTGACGGCATGATAATCTCTTTTCCATGCTCAGCACTGGTTTTAAGTTCAGATCTGTGCAGTTTCGTACTGGTCCTACTGCCTCTTGAAAAGCACCTAATTCAGAGTATTCCACTCCTAGACATCACACCAGACTAATGAACAGCAAAGAAGAGCCCTTCATTAGGCAAGCAGAGGAAGGTGCTTTACCTGCCTCTTAGAGAAGTGTGATGGGAGAAAAAGGATGGTGCTGGGGAGAGGTTCCCAGTGCTGCTCTCGGTTCCCTTGTAATCGACACCACTTCAGACAAGCAGCAGTGTGCTTGCTGCAAGGTTTGTCTGTGTGGGGCTCAGCGCAGTTCCCACAAGGCGTGATGCTGCTTAGCTGTGTGTTTGCTCTCTCCGTCTTTACCTGGATGCTTGGGGTTGGCTCCAGCTCCCAGTGAAGCCTTTAAAGTCCTCTCAAGATGGCTGGATTTGAGTGGTTCTACCACTCTCTTCATGAGAGGATCTGAGCACCTGGCTGTGAGGGAGCACTGAGGTTTAAGCTTTACACCAGTGCCTGCAGTTTGTAATTTTGCGGCATTTTATAAATAGCAAGAAATATGGTAGTTTTCAGTGTGCTTTTCTAAAACCCCAATTACTCACCCTGCAGCGCAGCATCTTCTACAGTTAAGGCAGTCTATAATTTGTAGTCTCGGCAGCCTTGACCATGACCTGGTTGGAGTCAGACCTCTCTGAGCACTGCAGGGCATCTTGGAAGGATGCTTCAGCATGGATCTGCTTCTGCCTGATCTGATGCTCAGAGCTGAAAGCTCTCCCCGTGCAGATTGCTCATTGAAATGCAAACCTCATCCTAGTAAAGCTTCTGTCTGCCAGCATCCCCTTTGACACACTGATAATCCATGATAATAGAGAATTTTATCTCCATTCTTAAACATCGTCAGGCATGATTATTAATGTCTTCCTATTGCACAATAAACAACACTGAGGCCTCAGATTTTCTGAAAGCACGAGGCTTGCAAGTTACATCTGCACTGTGGGTGAGCTGTGCATTTGCTGCTTCTGCAGTCAGCCAACAAACCCCTCCAGATTTCAGAGGCCAGGCTGTTGCTGCTGGCAGCTTATCTCCTTACTCAACAGCAGAGCAGACTCTCGGGGTGAAAAGCTGGTCCTGTTGAAATCAGTGGCAAAGTCCTGCTCGTTTCACTTGAGTCAGGATTTCTTGCTTGATCTCTTCATTTCTGAGTGGGCAGAGAAAAATGTCCTTTCTTTTCCGAGTGCCTTTTTTGGAGTGCAGACTGTATCGATGTTCTGCAGTTGGCTGTGCAGAAGGCGTGTGAGGTGTTAGAGGTCCTGCAGTCCTACCCTGTCCCAAGTGAGCTGTGCTTGGGAAGGCAGAACGGGAGGACTGGGTCTGTCTGTGCCCTCCGCACGTAGCTCGTCAGCCTGAATACAGCACCTGGTTTTCAGCCCATCAGGACCGAAACACTTCTCAACAACATACCCTGGAGAATTCTGATTAGAGTATAGGCCAGGAGCTTCTTTTGCTTCCTTTGGTAACTTGTGTGACCCCCTCGTCTGAGTAGGCAAACTCTTTGTTTAGTGCTATTAGAGTCAATTTCATCATTCTCTTTGCCAGGCACGAGCTTCACTGCAGGCAGACTTGGCTTGTTCACAGGTGTGTGGGTATAAAGCGCTACTCTTGCATGTAATGAAAGTACAAGTGTCTGTGCCACCTTCCTGGTGGCTGCAGAAGGCAGTGACAGAGCTGCAACTCCACCATATACATGTTTACAGTCAATTTTGAATCAGAAAAAGCCCTGGAATCTGCAGTTCAAAGATGATTTCTGACAGAGTATAGATCAAATAGCCACTACACTAGATCTAACTGGGAATAGAACCTTATATAACTCCCAGCTCTGTTGCCCATAATGACGCACTGATGGCATGTGTGTTACAGGGCGCTGTGGCAAGTACCTTGCTGCTTTCCAGAGAATACTCTGACCTGTAAACTTCTGTGCTTCTGGCTTCTGTGAACGGAGAAAAGACATGGGAGCCAACTGCTCCAAAGGGCAAAGACCTCATGCTTTGCCTCTCAGGCACTGCAGCAGAATTGGCTTTTCATTCACAGTTCCTGAAACCTGCCCTGATTTGCTGTCTAGAGAGCAGTTATGCAAGCCTTTATCTCATCTGCTTTTTTTGCCGAAGACCTCAACTGCACCTGGTTTTGTTTGTTGGGGGTTTTTTAGTTGTTGTTGTTGTTTTCTCCCCTTTATTTCCTAAAGACTTTGATGTGCCTGGCCCCTCGTTTTAGGCCACCACCTTGATCACAGAGCACTTTATAGATAATTCTGATTGTGTTGTTTCAAGGCATTTCCTCCTTCTTCTCTCTCTTTTTGCAGTAAACATTTGTAGAGCTTCACTGAAACACTGACTGAACCTCTAGCCCAGTATGAGTTTTCACACCTGGAGAAATCCTTCTAAGATGTCTTTTCTTGTGCCCCAGAAGTGCCCATAACAAAATCCCAAGTGAGGTGGTGGTAGAAGGAATCCCGCTGTGAGTAGCCATTCTTGCAGTGATGTGGAGTTTGCTGGCGTAGACCTGAATGCTGCCCAGTGCCTACATGGCTGTGCTGCACCTCTGTAGAGCTGACATGTGCTTGAGTCAGCATTAAAACCTGCTCCTGGCACGGCATTGGCCAAACTTATCAAATAAGGAAAAAACAGAGGTAGAGAACAGAGGCTGGCTTCTCTGCAGCTGAGGCATTGCTGGGCTCTAGACTGCAACTGCAGACATTTTCTGACAGCTGTCTGCAGAGGGAGAATTTGGCAGCCTTGTTTACCATTCGCATTTTCTGGTGTTCGTTTTTATATGCATTAAAATAAGCAACGCCTCTGTGGAGATGATTCAGTTTGAAAAGGTGCTGGGAGAGTTCCCAGCTGTCCTCACCAGGCTGTGAGGTCCTGGTCCATTTGCCCCTATCCAGATGCTGCCAGAGGCTGGTCCAAGATGCCCAGTGATACCTGGGGCTTTTCATGCCTTCCACTGGGAACTGGCCCAGGTGCCGTGCTGCCCGTCAGTGACAAACTCCTAATGGAGGGCAAGAAAGAGGGAATTATAAGCAAAATGGTAACTAGCTTCTCTGTAGTACAGCCTGTTCAGCAACTGGAATGGCAAGGTCCGGTGTCTGGTCTCCAACCTCCCTGTGCAGAAGAGAAAGCGCACTCCATCCCCATTCCCGGCAGGCAGGGATCTTTCCAGGCAGGGCAGGGCAGCGAGGGCTGCTTCTGGGAGCTGCTTCAGGCTTGTCTCAACCCCATGGGGCAGCGTGGTGTGACTGCCCCACGCTTTCAGGCTGAGGACATGAGCAGGATGGACCTTGGTTGGCATCCCTCCTTGCGAAGGGCATTGATTTAGCAGTTGCAAGTTATGATGGGCCTGGTTGCCCACAGCGGAAAACTCTTCTACGAAGCAGCAGGGTCGTGGTTTGGATCTGAGCCCAACACTGCGCTCGGGTGCCATGGCAGACTTCAGCAACAGGAACATAATACCTGGGATCCTGGAGTACACGGGGGGAAAATGACTTAAAACCAAGCTCACCCGAAGGCCTCATTTTGATTTTTTTTTTTCTTCTTCTTCTTCTTAGAAAAACTGATACCAGGATCGACGGGACGTACCAACTCTTGGTCACTTGTGGCTTGACACTGTTCACACCAACTCCTCTGGTCTTTGGCGCAAGTGAAGCTTCTTTCTGCTCTCAGCAGTGATTACACCCACATCCCCAGTATTCATAGCAATATGTGCTCAACAGGTAAGAAATCCAAGTAATCACTGGATTGTAGGAAAATCTTTTGAGGTATTTAATTTTTATGGGGAACGTGGAGATGGGCACTTGCCTGGTCCTTTCACCTCTCACAATGACCGGCTTAACAGCTGCTGTCTGGCTGAAGGAGCGAGGCCGGACAGGACTCTAGAGACACAGTTTCTGTTGCTCCTCACTCAGCTGGAGGCACAGGTGTTGAGCAACTCTGGGCACACCTTTCCCCCCCAACCCAAACATGCTGCAGGCGCACACGTTGGCACCCGCCTGCAGCAGAACCTGGCCACCAGGCCCGTCGTGCCACTGGCCCCGTGGTGCTGCCAGTGCCGCAGCCCCCAGCAGAAGCAGGAGCAGCAGTGCTGAGCCCCTTCCTGGCTTACAGGGCTGGGGTTGTAAACCCAGCAGCTGGTCCAGTGCTAAGGCAATCAAACCCTTAATACTGGGGCTGGATCCAGTGCCAGGCATCTGCTGGAGGGGTGCTAGGCACGGCGTTGGCTCCCAGCAGGAGCTCCCTTTGCAGTGAGATGCAGATATTCATGTGTGCCGGTGTGTGCACTTGCATGCCCAAGACATCAAACTGGTTCATTGCTACTTGGATTAGCTCCTATTTTCATGTATTTAAACACTGCCAGTGGTGTTAATGATGACTGTAGCACATCAGCAGCTTCTGTTCTCTCCCACACCTGTTATTTTTCCTACCAGTGGTTCTATTTCGTGAGAGTGCTACAGTGCAGATTCTTTCACACAGTCTCAGGTAGGAAACTGGTGTAGATTCTATATTTTTAGCATTACTTAATTTGGACTGGCAGGATCCTGTTGGAGCAGAGAGAGACCTCATAGCAGGGATCAGCTAGCTACAGAGGCTGAGGCAGACCAAAAAAAAAGAGTATACTAACATCTCTGGGAGATTTAAAAAACATATGCATCCCCTCCAGTATTCCAGACTATTGAGCTTTATCAGTTTTACTGCAAACTACAAATGCTTTGTGTTTAATGACAGCTCTTTAATTAGAACTTGGAAGCAATAGCATCTGCTGATTATAGCATGGTCCAGCGTGTTCATATTCCTCAGTTTTATTTCCAGCTCTGCAACTAAATTGGTGCATGCCTCAAGGCAAGTGACTTCACCTCTTGGTGTCTTTACTTCCCCAGATGGGATTAAAACCTCCTCTAGACCTCCCTGGACAGAACCTGCTCAGGTGGCAGAGTCTTGGGTTACTTTTCAATCCTGTGCACGTCTGGGAACCCATTCAGTGGATGAAGGTTTGGGATTTGCTTTGTCCAGGCATACCCTGTAAGGTGCTCCTGGTTTGAACAATGGAAATTTTATGGGCTTCAATTAACTGTCTGGGCGAAAAACAACAGCTTCACAGTAATGAGTCCTCACTTGCATGGAATGCCGTTTCATGTCTGATCTCTCCTTGCCAAAGAGAGATACTAAAATCTGTCGATCCAGAGTGCATTTCTAGAGTCATGAAAAAGGGGAAAAACCCTCTCAGTTTGAAGCAATCATCAGTTTTCTTAGTAAAAGGGTTTGTTTTCCAAGAGGGTTATTATATACTAGTGATTACGGAAAAAATGAAACAACGCAGTTCAGAGAGAGACAGCACAGCTAATTCTGCCACCTGCAATCTTTTCCCCCCGCCTCAGTGGGGATACTGGTGTAGATGAAGATGAGAGTGGTTGCCGTGATGATGCCTCTCTTGAAATCCTTCGTTCTGGGATTGCCAGTGTGAACAACAGGAACAGAACATTTATCCTTACAGCCAAAGGCAGCAGAGTGCTGCGCAGTCCCATGCCAAGTCCCTTCCGTTAGGGATTTCAAATGCAGGCAGTGGCAGATTGTTTTAAAGTAGCCCCAGTCACTAGATCAAACTGGGAAAGTCAGAAGGGAAGTACCCAGGGAAACAGAAGTCAAATCAGTACCGAGAAGTGGCAGAAAGGACAGTAAATCAGCATTATATATGCTTACGGGAAAGCAGTGGTATAAATCGCAACAAACAAGTTACAATTTTTTTTTCTAGTCTTACTTAAAAATGTTCCCAAAATCCATGAGTGCAGCGTCACAGAACGCCTGATATTTTGTAATGCTGCAAATGCTGACCTTAAAAGACACCAGAAATCTCATTGGGAGTTTTATCCATTTGCAGTGGAAACATGAGGTCTTTAGTAGTAAGAATGTTTCAATAACTTTCTGGGATTTTTCCACTTTGGCACAGCTGTCCCCTGACAGATTGCAAAAGAGAGGAATTCAGTAGTAACAGCTTGATCCTGCAGGACGCTAAAGCCTTTCTGCCCTGGGCCGCATGCCCTCAGCCCCCACCCAGAGCAGGATTACTCAGCTTTTTTTGCAGTGTGGAGCCTTTCTTACCCACCTGGCCTTGCCACCGACTTTTCTGTTTCTATTTATGTGGAAATGAGCCAAAACTGGTGCAATTCTCTGAAGGGACTCATTAGCCTTTCTGTCTAGGAAGGGGCTTGGCGTTGCCGTAGGAAAGCTGTAGAGCGATGATATGACTTCAAAATTTATGTCTCAGTTTTTCCCACTTAGACAAGTGGCATCTCGATGCTAGACTCAGTAAGAGCAGCATAACTGAATTGTTTATTACATTGTGTTAAGGTTATGTAGAGGAAATATCAAGGGAAATAGCTTCCTCCTCCTGTTTCTAAAACTAAGTATAGGCTCCAAATGGGTGTTTAATCTGATAGACTTTAACAGTTTGGGCAGGGATTTTTATTTTTTTTTAGTTAATTAAACAACAACAACAAAAAAGAGGTGTCTGGTATGGCTAACATGATCAACATTAATTAAACCCGTAGTTCAGACTTAAAATACCCGCTACCGAATGAACAGTCCCTGGGCTTCATCCATATAGCACTACAAGGGTCAGTGGTAAGGTTCTTGCCAGCTTCAGCAGGCCAAAGGGATTTCATGCTGTTCTGTCCCTTCCTGGTATTTGCTGCCTCACAGGTCAGTGTGTTGCAGAATCCTCTGTTGTTCAAAAGAAGGCAGAAAACATGTTTTCCCTCTTTTAACCATGTTCCTTCCTTGTCAGAACAAGGGAGAAAGGCAGGAGGCTGAAGCAAAACAAACATGAGCAGGGCAGGATGATACTGAGTTGCTTTGGGGGCAGCTTAGCTGGAACGAACTGCTCGCTGATTTTAACACAGCTATGTTAGTCTGCACAAGAGAAAGGCATCCCCGCTCCCCACCAAGTAGCCCCGGGCTGGTGCTGCTTTGCATTGGGAAGGGCTCTGCCCTGTGCAAGGGGGTGCTTTCCCCAGAAACAGACCCCAACTGCTGCACAGCTGGGAATGGCAATTGTGCTCTTTAGCTGGTCCAGCACCCAGAAATCCCACCACCTTGCAGCGTGGCTTGTCCATCGTTACTTTAGCACTGATGCCAAATTTCCCGCTGCCAGAGGGCAGACCAGGGGAGAGCAGAAAGGCAACCCCTCCCTCCCTCCCTGTCTAGTTTTGGAAGCCCCGTATCTTGTGCTGTAAGGACCCCTTGGAAGCGCCTAGGCCACCACAGGAAGGATGGCCAGGCCACCAGCTGTGGTGCTTGGGAAGCGTTGGCTCCCTCACCAAGGCCACATGAAGCAGAGTTGGTGGTGCTGTGGGATCAGTCAGGAGACCTCCAGTCCCCTGTTGGTCAGGGTGGAACTTTTCAGTTGCTGGAATGGTAATTTATTTTTAATTGCTCCAACTTGATTGCATGTAATCATCTGCCCTTTAAGGGGAAAATGCAAGGAAGGATATTTTAACACTGAGTTCAACCTCTTCTAATTACTCCTGTAATTAGAAGGCTTACTTTGCAAACTTCCTATTTGACCAGTGTTGAAACTCAGACAAGCGTTTATCTGCATGGAGGCTGCTTTTGCTGTCCTTCACTAACCTCTCAGTCATTAACTATAGAAATCAATGCAGGGTCTTGGCTCATACATACATAAAAAAGTAGATCTATAACACAATGTTGGATTGCAGTCTGCTGAAATATGCGTGTGTCTAAGTGGGTCTTATCCTACAGTACTATCATTCCTGTGCTGATTTTTAAAACATAAAGCCATGTGTTAATTTCAAATGTAAGCCTTGCTTTAGTCTGGTTTTGGTGTTTTTTTTTTCTTATTAAAAAGCTTTTCAGCAATGAACTGCAAAGCCTGGCTTGAAGCTGTTGGTCTGGCAGGATGGGGCATTGCACTGACCCAGCGAGCGTGGGGCTGGGTACCGGGTGCTCCGGGACCTGCCGGCCTCATGGTGGGGCCTCCTGCTCCCCCGGCACTCGTTTCCTGCCTCTGAGAAGCAGAGCTTGGGCTTTCCCTCCTCCCCACAGCAATGTGACCTTGCATGTTTACTTTGAAAAGCCGTCTGCAAAACTCTTCAGAGTTGTTCTCGATGGTTAATGGGAAAAATTAAATTCAAGTGAACATGTTTTCTTTTTTTAAAAAAAACACAAAGCGAGCGATTTTTGCTTTGTGTAGGAGGATGCACTGGCTTCTGCATCTGCAAAGGATATTGGTTACAGATTTTTCCAGCATAAGGTGACTTATGGCTTAAATTTGTCCCACAAGTCCCTAAGGACGACATTAGAAACTTATTATCATAAGGAAAAGCTGGTTAAAGAAAAGATCCTTTTATGCCATTTCAGTATCATTAGAACCCCATTGTAGGTGTATAATTAAATCAACATGGGTTTGGTTTTTTTCCTGTTTGGATCATTCTACTCACTGAATTGAGAGACTCTTCGCAGCAAAAAGTACCCTTACTGGAAAATTTTGTCATTGTTACTGCACTGAGAAAATCTGGTGTTAGAGACAGAGGTGCTATGTCAAGGCTTTTTTTAGTCTAGACTGTGTCTTCAGACCAGATATTTAAGAGTATTTTGGAGAGCAGGCAGTTGCCAAAGTGCCTTTAGCAGCCTGACTCCTGGAGGCCAAAGCCCGTCAACTGTCAGTGTCACTTTTGACAAGGTGACCGCCTGTTCATACCACCCAGCAGCGTCTGTCTTGCCCACAAAAAACTAATTTGTTAGACATAAGCAGTCTTTCCTACAGAAATGCCAGCATCAAAAGCACGGGGGGGGAAAGAAGATATATTTCACTTACATGTGCTGCTTAAGTAAATAGCATAACTGACGTATCAAAGCAACTTTCAAGTGAAGAATCTGAGTACTCTTTTGATTCTGATTCAGCAAACTGTTTAAGCATATGCTTATCTCAGCTATAGATCTGCCTGGTTAAAAAATAAAAGAGAGAACTGAAGTGTAGTAGCCAAATCTCCAATGCTGATTTAAGGCTTTTCTTCCTTCAGTGGTTTTCTTCTGTCTGTGGTTTGAGGCGGGGGGAAGAGAGCGGCTTCTGGCTGTTCTGACAGCCCTAAACGGCAGCTGAAAGGCGCAGAATGGCCTTTTATCCAGGGAAGAGAGCAGCAGATCCAACACACAGGAGAGAAGAGTTGTTCCCACATTCTTTCCTCCTAGGCTTGCAGTGGTGTTTGCCAAGCTGCAGTCCTGCTCAGAGAGCCAGGGCAGCCATTCCTGACATCGGGTGTCCTGTTCAAGCGCCGTTGTGTCCTATGTTTTTAGCATTGCTGAGTTTAAAACAGATAAGGAGAATAAGCTGCTAAAAAGAGTGAGTGAAGTAGGCTCCTGGCTGGGATTACGATGGAGAAAGAAGGCAGAAGGTCATGGCTGGAGCATGAGCAGACCGTGGGGTGCTCAACCCACAGCGTGGCCACAAAGTGTGGGGAGCAGAAAGACGGTCAAGCATCTCTGCAAGGTTTACAGTCCTTATTCCCAGTGGGCAGCAAACAGATGTGGTAATTAAGGCAAAGAACTTCGTTGTCACATAAAAAGATTTACATTCAGAAATGCTGACAGCTCAGGAACAGGTCTGATGGTTCAAGCGATAGATGGGCAGAGCTGCTGGGCTGCACCTAGCACGGTGTGCTGCTCAGACAAGTAGGCCTGCCTGTTCTTTCTCTGCCTTAGTCCTTTCCTCTGGAGACCTCAGCTGCTGTTTTCCTCACCAGCCTGAAACCCCATGCCTGCCCCACAAGAGAGATTTGAATTTTGAGCAAACCTGTGCTAAGGTAGTTATTTTTGGCAGAGAGTCTGTAAAAGCCTGTGGTTTCAGCAGTTTTGCTTCGAGTTTTGGATGGAAACCTGCACTCAAAGCAAGGTTCTCATGCTGCAAGACAACTCAGCAGAAGTGTTCATGCAAACTTCTGGAAATAACGTTTCAGACTTGTTCAGCCGCTGAACACCCTCTTTTGAGTCATCAGGGTGCTGGGGCATAAATCTGTCTCTCAGCAAGAGCGGAGGCAGCGCACATCCTTCTCCTTCTCACCCTTCTCCCTCTCCAGCCTCACCTGCAGGAAGTTTTATCTGAGGGGCTTCTGGCCAGCATCTGGCTGGATTGTTCCACCAGCGAGGGCACCCTAACCTTGTCTGCTCTCTGTGGCAGTGAGACCCCGCAGTGCACTTTATCTAGCTGCCTGGTAATGCACTGACTGTCAGCTCTAGTGGGGTGGCCTTGGCTGAGGAGATGGGGGTGATGAGACCTGCTGCTCACCCTCTGGAGGTGGTGGAGGAGAGAGGCAGCATGCAGCAGAGGTGATCCTACCGTGGGGTTCAAATCTGAGGGCCTGCTGAAGACCAAGGGAATTGCATGGCTGAGTGCTTTAATGGCAGAAAGAGTGGCAGCCTGGGATTTCAGTCCCAAACTTCCCTCTCATGGTGGGAGCTGTGAACGGTAAAGGTGGACATCTGAGAAACATGGGAACAGTCAATCCTATTTATGGGAGATGATGATCCAGAGTGGCAGCATGGCCTGCAGCAGTCCTGCTGCTTATCTGTATGGTCCTTCGGACTTCTTGGCCCTTTCAGTTGTGTGTATTGAATACAGTTGTTGAACCTTACAGACTCTTGACCTGCTTCTCTTTGGCAGTGGGCCTGTTGCTGGTTCCTGGGTAATTACTGGTCCAGCTGCATGGGTAGTATCTAGGCTTCTGTCAAGCCCAGATTTTGAGAAGGCTGTAGATCATTGAGCTCAATCTTTATTTCAGTGCTAATCCACTGGCAGGTCACATGTGTAGTATTCTTTCCCTTCACTTGTCCTGTAGTCTTGGCTGGATGCCTTGGCTGCATGCTGGAGGATTTCTTCAGAGGTGCCCTTTGAAGAATAAGATCCCTGCTTCCTGCAGGGGGGTTGGAGTAGATGACCTTTAAAGATCCCTTCCAACCCAATATATTCTATGATTCGATACAGTTGTGACTGTGCCCTTCATTGTATCAGTCCAGTATCTTTTGGAATTGCCTGGGCTGAAATTTGTGAGTAAGGAAAGAAGGGATCCAAGTGCAGGTGGGCTCCCAGACCTCCCTTCCTTCCCTGCCTTCCCAGCCCGAAGGGAGAAGCAGTACCACTCTTAGGACTCAGTGTCATGTCTGAATTCATGTAACAGCTCTGTCCTGTAACAGGCTAAATGAAGAGCCAACTACTAATACTACAAATGTTGAGGGAGCCTGTCTGATTTGAGATCCAACTGTGAGGCATGTTTCTAATCATCATTGTGTGTGTTCATCCCTAAAGACACCCCCTCTCCAACTATACAAATGGAGCATCTAGAAGAAAGGAGCCCTGTGACTTTTCAAGCTGTGGACAGACACTGCTCCATTTGTCCTCCTCCAGTGTGCTTTCCACGCTGGAGCTGGAAGTCATTAACTGGCAAGTTTCCACCAACTTTGGACTCTGATCTAAGCTTATTACAGCAGGGTTTCCTCTTTGGATCTGTGCAGCACTGGTTTCAGTCTTACTCTGATGAAAGAATAGCTGTTTGGTGGCTTAAACACTACCTCTTTGCTTCTCACATGCCCTTGTGACCTGCTCAGGAAGATATGGGATTAATAATGCAGGATTGTAGGTACTTAGGGTCCCACCTGTGAGATGGGAAGGAAGCGTGTGCCTGTTTAAAGGGGAAGCTGCCTGGGATACAGGAAATCTGCTCCGGAACAGGCAGTGCTGGAAGGCCCTGGCAGTATATATGAGCCATATGTAACCTGGAGTGTTATTAAGTATGTTTCTTGTCCCATGAGACAAAATGAGGAAATGAACACCATTCATCTCTGCAATCAGTGAGATTTCGTCTCAGCAGGCAGAGCAGGACTCGAGATGTTGACTTGAGACATTGACGTTAACTCAGTTAACTAGAGAAGGAAAGGTTTTAAAAGTAGGATATGGAAAGCAAATCCCTGTCTAGGTGGTCCTGGAGATATTTAATTTAACTGAGAGATATCTAAACTGTTTGTCCTTTCCCAGGGGTAAGAAGAGTCATGAATAAACTGGTGTGTGCTTTGATTGACAGTTAATGACTGCATTCAGTTCTGTCCCTTATCTCACCATGAGAAATGGTTATTGAACAAAGCCCTATCCAGCCTGGGTGTATAAAAGTATTAAACAGTTTCCATTTGAACCTGATACGCTGATCTAAAGTATTCTGTCAGTATACAGGTACATACCACTAGTGATAGCATCTGGTTCAAAAAGGAGAAAATACTGTATGATCCATGCTATTGTAATAATCACTGGGGGTAGGTACAGTTTCCCTGAGATTAGCTGCTATTTCATTTTACTTCAAGAACATTTGTATAAAGGATTTTACAGCACTTTAAGCTTCCTGAACCTCATGCACAATACAACCTCTGTTGAATTTTTTCCCCTTCCTTCCTTCTCTTTCCTCCTTCCCCTGTTCCCCCTTCCTGTAACTGTTGTTTGTTCTAACATTTATGTTCCTGAGAGAGGTTTTGCTATATCACCAGCATTAGGCACTGTTCTTCTACAGAGTCAAGACTGAACTGCTGAGGATGTAACAGGAATGTCTCCATATTTGGGGTGGCGTATCTGTTGTGAGTGTTATGCTTCTAGCCTTTGAATACACACATCCAAACCTCTTGGGTCAAGTCAGTAGGCAGCAGCGTGAATTTTCTTTATGGATTTACCTCTCATGGTTGGGCATGTACAGCAGGCACTGACACCATCTCTTACATGTGACCACCTGTCTTGAGAGAGCTTGTAGGAGAGTATAAGGATGGTTGTATCTATGCTGCCCTGTTATAGCTATGACCTTAAGGCTAAATCTTTTACCATCCCAGTTGCTGAAGTGGCTTTACCTGGGCCAAGGAAGGGCTGTAAGAGAGGTTTGGGCAGGTAAAGCAGGTAGAGCAGAGAGCTGGATTTCTCAAGCAATATCTCAGCCTGCTTTAGCGTCTCTGTTGAAAGTGTAAGAGCTGCTGTTGCTGAAGGCAAAACAGTGAGAGTTTGGCCACAAGCTCTAGAGGGACGTGCCAGCCAAGAGAGTATCCCATAGATATCTCCACTGACAACTCCTTCATGCTCAACAGGCAAAAGGCTGAGGCCAGCACCTGGTGCTGCACAGCAGCCCACACAGGGGGTTTCTTCTGCTGAGCCTTGCAGACTGGTATTGGACACCTTCTAGCGAGCATACAAATGGGCAGCTGAAAACCTGAGTCTCATGTCCAGAAGAGCAGGGCAGCTTAGAGCCCTTTGTTACCTTGTGCTCGGCACAGCTTGGCCGGGACAAGGGATGTGCTCTGTTCCCTCTGTCCCTCAGGAGACACCAAGGGTCCCCAGGATCACAAGCTCCAAACTGAAGGCAGGGCGCGAGGGCGAAAGCGGGACCTGCCTGTGCCAGACTTGGCCAGCCCTGGTGAAAGCGCGAGGCGCTCCAGGGAGCTGTGGACTCCAAGCTGTGTGAGCTTGTTCCCATAAATTGACCTAATCTCTCCTTGGCTGTCCTGATTGTGCTGTGACGAGTGTATGCAGGTTGCAGGCAGAAGGCTGACTTCTGAGTAAGAGTGGGGCTTTTTGTTTGTTTGGTTTGGCTTTTTTCTTTCTCCTAGCACAGCACTGTCAAGTCTGGGCCAGCTAGCAGGGCTGTAACAGCCTTTCTGCAGGAGGCTGTGCACTCTGCTTGCACTGAAGGAAAAGTGGGGTTTGTTTGTTAGTGAAAACAAAAGTATTTTCTTTTTTTGTTTGTTTTCTGGATCAATACTCTTTGTGAGAACATTAAACTGGCTTATTTTTCCTTACGCAGCCTTTTCCACAAAATATTCTTCTATACTTGTCTCTTTTAACAACTCCTCTTGCTCAAGTGAAGCATCCTAATTATAAAAATAGCTCTGGGCTGCTGGCGCAGGCCTGGCAATGCCATGCAACCCTCCTGAGATGGATACCTGTGCAGGGCCGTGCCAATAGGCAAAAAGCTCCTCTTGATTCAAGGCAGGAAGGGAGATCTGCTTGGTTTGTATCCCAAGAGTAGGGGCCTGAACGAGGCTTCTTTTTCTGGGCTTGCTAGCAAGAGTGAATAGTGTGGCGTGGGCTTGTCAGCACAGCCAGGCTGAGTATTATGACAGGTGGAGGAGAGAGAATTGTGGGTGTGGAGAAGTGTGGGTGTAGAGAAACTACTCAGTGGAGGGGTGAGGTTGGAAGGAGTAGATAGGGAAGAGCCAGAGGCATACATGTCAGTTAGGATACTGGTGAGGTGGCTCCTGCCCATGTGCTGCTCTGGCATCATGCATGACTTTTTTCTGGGCAGACCCTCTCTAGTGGGGTTGTTGGAGTGAGGTGGGGTCTCCCAGAGCATCTCACCCTCTGAAAGCCTCAGGATTTTATCACGAGGTCTTGAAGCTCCATGGAACAACAGCCTTGGGGTCTCCAGCGTCACAGCTCCCACCCAGCAGCAATGGCTGCAAGTCTGTGCCATGTCTTGCTGCATGCACAACCGAATATGTAATAGCATTCAAGTATGTGCCACCCATGCCACTCAGCCTCAGAGACCTCTGAGGTGACAGTGGTGCTACTGGACTTGCTGGTGCTGCCCAACTGCACTACCAACCACTGGGCATGGTCGTGTACAGGGAGCTCTGTCAGGGACATGTGTTGTGTCACATAGGGTGGCCCCTCTGGTCCGATAGCCATCTGGTCCTGCAGTGGGCATCTACCCGCGTTCTCTCTGGCACTGTATTTCTCCTCGTTCTCCCCAGCTCTCAGAGCCACAGCTCTTCTGAGTGTGCTGGAGCAGCAAATTCCTTGGTGATGGTAGGCAGAGCCCTCTGCATCAGGCAACACTGCTGTGAGGTGTGCGTGTCGGGGAAGCCGAGCATCCTTGGGTGAGGAATAGGTGGTTCTGGCGTTATGTGCCCCCTCTCACTGTATGTAATGCCCAGTAAGAGACAGGTAAGAAATGAAGGTTGCTTTTTCCCCTCTGCTTCTTTAAATGTAGGTGCCACGTAACTCAATCTCAAACCTCAGGGAGGTGCGCTGAAAATACAGGAGACCACAGTAAGGTCAGTCATGGGTCATGAAGCAGCAAAATGTAGTCTCTGCCACCATGAAGCAGGGAAGGAGGTTAATGTTTCACAGTGTAGTTAGCTGAGCCGAGTTGCTCTGTCAGTATTTCACTTGCTAGAAATTATTTATTGACAAGGAGGGTTTCCAGACTGTCCCAAGGAAAACAGTTCGGGAAATTGTTGGAATTTCTTCCAAGTTAAGAGGAGCTATTTGGATCATGAGTTGAAGACTGACCCAGAGATGCACACTCCTGTCAATCAGTAACATTTAGGAAAGCAAAGATTAAAAAAATCTGTGGTAGAGCCAAACACTTAAAAGACAGAAGCCTTTGCATTGATTCCAGTGGTAAAATGCCAAACCTTGTGTTTTCCTGGACCAAGTGCAGAGAAACGAAAAATATGAATAGGCCAAATACTGAGATCCTCATTACAGAAAAGGGCCACCTGAGAGTACCTAAGATCTGGCCTCTCATCAGGGAGAGACAATAATTGAGGAAGCTCTCGTTGCAGTCCTCAGCCATGCCCTTGTGCTCAACACACAGCCTTCACGTTCCTCATCCAATTAAAAAAAAAGAGATGAAACTACCTGCTCTATTTTTAATCCTATTTGTACATAAACTGCATGTTAGATGATTCATAGATCTTTATCACTTTGTAAAGTTTAGACTATAAAAAGCCTACCCCTCTTTTCTGACTGATAAACAACTATGTAAGCCTTGCTGCTGTTACTAGAAATCCAAGGTAGACACAGCACTTCTGAGAGCTTTTGTTAGTTCCTCGAGTGGCCCATGTGGCCTTTGTGGAGCCAGAGGGGAGTTTGTCCACAAGGGTAGCCTTCAGGAAGCGTGACTGTCCAGGTTCATCTAGAAAGACCAAGCTATGGAGCCCATCTGGTTAAGGAGAAGTTGGGCACGGGCGCAGGCTGTGTTTGACCATGCCAGGGGCTGAGCCCAGCAGTCCGCACTTGGTGCTTGTACCTTTAAACCTTAGTGCTGCTAATTAAATTAGAATTTGCATGTGGTGAGGGTTTGGGGTTTTTGGTGCCAGCATGGCACTTCCTTCTGAGCCCTCTGTCCTGAGGCAAGGGCAGCAGCCAACCTTGTAGTGAACTCTGCTCTGTCCCTGAGCTCTTCTGTGACTCTGGCGGGGGCCCGATGCTTGGTTATCAGAGAAATGAATGAATGGTGTGACAGCTCCTCCTGAGTTAGGAGTTAGGTTGCTTCTCTTGAAATAAGGCTCACCACAGGAGCTAACTGCCACTGACCAACTTTCAATCTTGCACTCAATCCTTCTCTAATTGGCACATCTTCTCCAAGGTGAATGGAAGCTATCCCCAAATCCACAGGAGCAGAATTTCGTCACAGAAGTGCACCCAAGGGCACTTGAAAAATTAGTGGTAGCCCCCTTGGGCAGGACTTCCTTGTTAATGTTGGATTTTAAAACAAAGAAGAATTATGCATGAATTTGCCTTTCTTTTTTTCCTCTTTTTAACTAAGAGTATAGGCTGGAATGGAGTGAGATTTGGGTAGATATTGGGCAAAGCCTGAAAAATCCTTCAGCTCAAAGATACTTGTCAACAGAGGCTGAAGCCTCTTCTGAACCAAGAGTATGGATTTGGACTAGATTAGCAACTTCTTCTGTCACTGCAAGAAAAGCAAATTTGAGCCTGGATTTTGGGGCCTCCTCAAACTTTGCATATTGATCTGGTTGCCACCAAAACCAGTCGGAAATTAATGGCTGCCCATAAAAACAGTATAAAAGCTGTTGCGAAGTGGTATTTTATGGAAGGTATTAAATCTGTCAGCTGAAATCTGTACCTGAAAATGCTTATCTTCTACCACATATTCACCTTCAATTAACAATTCAGTGGTTGCAAAGACTTTTTAACCTTCATCCGCAGTTTTTTTCTGATTTAAAACAATACGTTAGCCTTCTCTCCTTGTTAATGTATATTACTATGCTTCAAGCAGTTGCTTTTTAAAATGCAGACTAAAAGGAAGGAGAGACTAGTCGTGAGACCTCTGAACTTGCTAACCTTTTCAGGCTACTGAAGATCAGTGGGAAAAACTGGAGGCTGCTCTGCAGGTTACTTTAGCAATTGCACACAAATGCTTTGAAATCTGGACAGCTGCTTGTGCGGGAAGATTCTGGTTCTGAAATAATATGTGTGTACGTAGTGTGGAGGAGGATGTACAAGGATGAAGAGGGCAAGTCCAACTTATTTTAAATCTTGTTTGGTACTGCTAGTGTAGAAAGCAGCAAATATTTTGCATTCCAGTGGACCAGAACCCACCCTTTAATGTAGAAGGCAAGGTTTGCTGCTTTAGGGACTCTTCTGTTTCTTCCAGCATTTTTCAACTCTTCTGTGGCCAGTGACACAACTCAACATCCAAGCTGGCTGAAGACCAAGCCCTCTGAATAATGAGCTACTGGTGAGGCTGCAGCTTTGGGAGTGCAAATGGTCTTCAACCTCACAGCAATCAGATGATACTTGTTGTGGCAGGAGTTGTCGCTAGAGGCTGACACAGAAGCTCAAGGAATTGGAGGGCAGCTTCTGCCTCTGCATGTGACTGGGAACACGCGAGTCCCAGCTGGGAGTTGCTAACAGGGTAGGTGGTTAATTCCAGCCTCATGTATCTGTTCTACCCGTGAGGCAGCAGCAGTGGTGGAGCTAGAGGGAGGGTTCTGCTGGGGATTAAAGCCAGTGTGACAGGTCTGTTTTTCAAGTACTCCCAAAATCCAAGGAGGAAGAGCCCAAGCTCTGCTGCACTAGTGAAACTGCTAATACAGAGAAGATGGTATCTGTCTGATTTTGATTTTATGTACAAACCTTTCCGGCAAGTTATGAAGACCAGTTTTAAATGGTCACTCTACTGGGACACTGACAATGGATATGGAGAAGATCTGACGAGTGGTATTTTCTGCAATATGTTAAAAACACAAATCCGGTTGTACAGGATGCAGCAAATAAAACTTACATATCAGTCAGCTAAAAATAACATCAACATTAACTCAGGCTGTTTGCAAACCTCAGCTTGAAGGATTAGGGTAATGAAATGAAGGGGAGGGGAAAAGTCTTTTCCTAAACAGCAAAAAAATAGAAAATTTCTGATCAATTTACCTTGGTGTGCTGAAAACTGATGCTACTACACGAGTTTGGCAGCTAACGGTTGTACTTAGTGCTTGGCATGAAAATACAAGGTACATAAAGCTGAATGCTTCTCTGTGGATTTGTCCTGTTACAACCTATTTGTTATTTAGCCTCATGGCCATTTCTAGAGCCTATGTGTGTGTATCTGGTTAAATGGTTGCTTATTACCTTTACAGAGTTACATAGCCAACAAGGCGATTCTCATCCAGGAGTGTCATAGTAACACCCTTCCTGCTAGCAAGGAGCAGTTGTACAGATTTAAAAAGAAAAACCCAACCCCCAAAAAACACTAGCATGTGAGGAGTGTGTTTATATTGAATTGCTGGATAAAGTTGTGCAACCCTATGTGCAGCCAAGCATGGTCAAGCTGCCTCTCCTGCCAGGGATGCCACCCACATCTGTCTGGGTTATGCCTGCATCAGCTGTTCCCTCCAGCCCTCCACCGTGTGCTGAGCCTGCTGCTGTTGCTGGGTGTTGCTGCTCTACCTCCTGAGGTTCCTCCGGGCTCCCTGGGGCTGAGGCTCTGCTCCTCGCAGCACCTCCTCCTGCAGGTGCCAGCTCCTGCTCCTCCTCAGCTCTCCTGATCCTGCCCGTGCCAGAGACCCCGATGGGTCAGGATAATGCAACAAGCCTGGAGGTGAGTAAGCCCTGATTAAAGAAATGGGGTTTATCAACGTGTCTGTAGATAAATGGCAAAGTACAGCGGCGATTCAGCAGTTCCCTGCGAGGAACTGCTAGGCGAGGCTCCCGCGGGCAGCTCTTTGCAGGAAGTGTAGAAGCTTGCTGGAAATACACTGAAATCCAAGAAACAACACGTACGGACCTAGAGCACTGTTGCCAGATCAAATTGTTCATTAGGTAATGGCTGCTTCTGAGAATAGAAACACAATTTAACATGCAACAGTAAACTCAGGACAATTTCTAGGCTTCTTCAGGGACCAGTTTGCCCACTTTTATTCATGAGATAATGAAAACAAACCTTCCCACTCTACAGCTCCTAATGCTCTTTCTGTATTGGTGGCCTATTTTTCTGCTTAAGGACAGGGAGGGACTGTTGAGTCACACACGATCTCGTGCCCTCCTCCTCCTCTCATTTAAATATTAATACGATGAATTATTACTGGAGTAACAGCTGTGCACTACTCATATCACAGCAACATAACCTTCCCCTCCTCACCGGAGCACAGCTATTCCTGACTTGCATTTTCTGGTCGACCTTCTCACTTCTTCCGGATGACTTTTTAAAAATTACTTTGTTAGTTCTGGTGTGATATCATTAGGATAATTGTTTGTTCTGTTCTTTCTGCTTAAGTATTAATGATACTGAGGAAGTCAAAAGATAGCTTCAGTAATGGTAAGTTAAATGTCTGTGTGTATCTGTTTGTTTAGAGAGAAAGAAGTACAAAGGACTAAAATCAATCTTTCTAACTAACACGTAAAGACATCCTTCCCTTTGAGAGAAATAATGATAATAATATATTGTCTTTTATATAAATAAAATGATTGTGTATTAGCCAGCTAGTGTCTCTAGACTGTTCAGAGGAATATCTAACATTGTGCAATGCACAAGGCAATGAATTGCATTCTCTGTAGTAAAGTAACATAAGAGAGGCTGCTAATAAAATCGTAAGACAACTCTGCATAGACTGCTGAAAATAAATATTTGGCATCAAACAAAGAAGGGGAGAGAATATGAAGGAAAGATAAACCACCATGAGTTAGCTCAATATACTGGAAATATCAAGGTAAAGCATTCCCAGGTAGATTTGGAAATGTTAGTAGGTGTTAAGTTTTCTGAGTAAAGGTCCTCCTTTGCTGAGCACCTTTTGCATGGTTCTTCTGTTTGTGTGTGTGTGTGTTTGTAGTTTACAAACTCCCATTTTTTTCCTCCTTGAAAATGTCACTCATTGGAGTACTTTCATGCTGCAGAATAGGCAGCTAGGTTTGTTGGTTTCTAGACCACTGTTGTGGAGAACTAAATGCCAGCAGGACTGTGTGGAAATCAGTTTTACTGGATTTGCTCAGTTGAGCATATTTAGCATCGGTTAAAATTTTTAATTCACTGTTATGTTACTTAGGGAGAAAAAAAAATCTGAAATGCTCTCACAAATATTTTTAAATGAAATGTCCAGATTTTAATTTGAATTTTTTTTTATTGCAAAATTTTGATTTAGTAAATCAGTGTTCTTAAGTCAAGCAGAATGCTTTCCATTTGAATAAAATACTGTTTTATTGATTTGTTGGGGTTTTTGAAATAGTGGGGAACCTAAAATAATTAATAGAAATTTATAAATTGTGCCCTTATTTTCCCATTCCTGAAGAAATCAATTTGTTTTCCCAGTCTGCCTTACCAGTGACAAGAGAAAGGGAGGTGGGAGGCTTCTACTGCCAAAGAACTCTTCCCATTCAAAGTCAGCATCTAACCCCACATCTGGTTAGGGGTTGAGGAGAAGAAAGCATGACAAGAGTACTGCAGAATGTGTTTCTAAGTCACCAACTGCTCTGATGTAATGCTAAAAGTAGTGCTGTTATTTCTTGAATAATTTCTCTACCCTGCTTTTTTCTGAACAAGTACTTAGAGGAAACGAAGAGCCCAATCCTAACTATTTGCAATTCCCACTATAGTCAACAAGACTAAACTTGTGGGCTGAGACGTGCTCAGCTCACCTATATAACTATATATACGTATATGTTGGGGTTTACCCCTCTGTGTTGGGTGTTCCTCCTAAAAGTTTGTGGGAGTTGGAATTTTTTTTTTCCTCGATTTACCATTCACATCGGGGAATTTTTAATTCTTATGCAGGTTACTGTATTGCAAGTTTTTGGCAAAAATGCTGCTTTTATAAAATGCCTTGATAACTTGTAGCATATCCCCCAGATAAAAATCTCATTTCAAACAGTCCCTTCAGATGATTATCTGCAGTGATTGCAAATCAACCTTGTAGCAATCTCATAACAACTGTCCTCATGAACGGAAGAGAAACCTGCTGTCAGAAGTACAAATAATTTACGTAACCCAATTTAAAGCTCTAACAAAATGTTCCCTTGTTAAGAGGATTGTTATACTTAACGTGTGAGATGAAAATACTTCCTGAAGGTCAGGAATGCACAGAAGATAGATTAGATCTCTTGAAAAGACAAAAAAATAGGTTTTTTCCAGAAGTTTTCCCTCTGTCAGACATTCAACTTGGTATTATCAGAAGCTTATATAAGCACAGCTTTACTCCTGCAAATGCTATGTTTGCTCTGCAGAGGGAGAGGAGCCTCAGAGCTTCAGCTCTGCATAGGAGAAGATATAACTGAAGGTAGTCCAGGGACTTGGGTTATTTTTTGCCACCACCAGCAGCATAAATAAACTTTTGGTTTAAAGAACAAAAGGGCAGATCTGGGGATGTATTTCCTAGATTTTGCCTGCTGCAGCTGCCTGCGTTTTGCTGAGGGACCCCAGGCAGTTTGCACCCCTGCTGCAGGTGGGACAGCCAGCCTGCAGGTCCCGCAGGAGGCAGCAGCGTGGGAGCGGTGAGCTCACTGTTGTGCTGCGGCATTATCTCCTGTGAGCAGGACCAGTGGGACGGAGGTGTCCCCTTTTGAGGTCTTCTGCTCCGTGGCCATAGCTTGGTAAACGTCCTGGGAACTGACCTGCCTGTCCCTGAAGGCTGGAGGGGTGGGGCAGACTGCTGAGGCTGGAGATGGGGGCTCCAAGAAGCACATCAAACCGAGACAAGGCATCGGGGCACCGAGTCGTGCACTTCTGGTATTCAGTGACCTGGTTGCTTATGCTCACTTGGGAGTTAATGCTGTCCCCTTAAAACTGTCAAATGGAGCCACAAAACCTGAATTTGTCATGTTGGAAAACAGCTTTGTAGGATCCAGCTCTTTATAACAGGATCTGGGGGGTGGGACAGGTCTTGAAATGCTTTTCACATAGGATACAGTGGAAATAAAAAGAAATCAGCCTCTGTAACCGTCAGAACGTCAGGCTAATGTTGCTGTTGTCCCCAGCCCCTGCACACAGTCACATGTAGTTTCTGCCTGTCTTGCCAAACAGCCAAAAACTGACACCATGGAGAAGCAGATGATGGAGGTTATTTAAACGCTTATCTCCCCACCTCCTTCACTGTTGCATTCCCCTAATTCCTGGGTTCCCTCCCTGTAACCCCAGGTCTTCTGGCTGCCCGGCAGTCCCATGACAGCAGCAGGGTCTGTGTCCAGGGCACAGGGCCAGCAGCAGGGTTTGGATGGTAGGAGAAGCTGTGTGATTGCACACAACAATAGTAAGTAACTTTGTCCTGTGGAGTGGGATATTTTCTTACAGGAAATGTCTTCTTGCTTACCACCGCTGAGAGCTTTTTCCTAAAGTCGCTCTGCAAAGGGCAAAAGAAGCTTCACTAGGGCTCTCTACATCACAGCAATGAGTGTCCAGTGCCCCTGTGGGGGTTCCCTGTGCTTCCCTAGCAACCTCTTACCGACCAACGGGAAGGACCCTGACAGTGCTGTATCTTTATCAGAAACTGTCTGGTCCATATTTTTGTCCTCCCTAATGCATTCCTGTGTAGGAAGACCCTTTTACGACCACCTTCCCCGACAGCTAGTGGCTTTCCAGCCCCAGGGATGTCAGCAGGCAGCTTCCTGGAGAGGTGGTGGAGCCCGTGTTAGCTTGCTGGGCACTTTCTGCTGAGGGAGGAGAAGGCGTGAATGTTCCTGTTCCTTTGCGCAGGCAGGGGGATGGTGATGGAGGGAGGCTGTATGTGTGGGGAGCAGTGGCAGAACAAAGCCAAACATGGCACTTGCAGTCCCTTGGTGACTTGGGCAAGGCTGGGAAGCTCTTGTGTTGAGATTGCTTTCTTCTCAGTGCTTGCCTTAGTTTCGATAGACCATGACTTTGCTGTCGGCTAATCCTTTGGATGGAAACATTTTATTTCCAAATCTGAACTTTGCTGGAACTCAGATATGTTGTTGTTTTACAAGAACCAGGGAGGTTTTGCCCTACTTAAAAACAGGCAAGCAAAAAAAACAATTAAAAAGTTCTTGCCTGTTCCAGAAGAGGAGGGCACTTATGAAATCCAGAATAAAAGCTGCACATTTTATCTTTGTGGAAAATCTCTTGATGTCTGTGAACTGGAGACCTCAGGTTTCACAGATGGGATGGATGCGGTAGCATATAAATTCTCACACTGTCTGTCTGCCCTGGGTGTGCTCCAGCCCGGTGAACTTCTGAACAGAAATTTTCCTCTAACTGCATCCACAGGCTGCTGCAGGCTGTGTTGGGTTTGGGCACCTTAATTGGATATAAGTGGACTGTTCCTCCCATGCACTGCTTTTAGTGGCTCCTGTTGGCTCCAGTTAAGAAGCCGAGGTAGTTACCTGACTCATGTGGAGAAGAAACAAGGACTGAATAGGTAGGAAATTTTTAAGGAGTAGGTTGGGAGAAGAAGCTTGTAAAAATGTAATTTGAATTGAAAGGAGAAAAGAAAATACAAACTGAGAAATGAGAAGAGACTTGGAGAAACTAGGTGAGCAGCTGAGAGGGAGCAGAAAAGCTGGTGTTGGGCTAGTGCAACAAAGCTACTCGGGGTGTACAAGCACAGCTACTTGGGAGCTTCTGGTACTGGGGAAAATCAGAAGCACTGGACAAAGCTTAGAATAACTTGCAAAAACTGATAAGTCAGAGCTTTGGGGATCTGCACTCAGTGCAAGAAGTTCCAAACTTTTTGAAAAGTTGCTTGAAAAGTTGAACAGTAGAATAAAGTGCAATCCCTTGCAAAATTCAATTTTAGCAATGTTAAATTGTGCATCTGCTTTTAAGGGCTACTGTGACCTTGATTTTTGTGACTCAGTTCAGGAAAGTGGAAATGATAATATCCTGACATTCTTGCAGATTGTAGAAATCATTTTAATGAGTATTTGCAGAGCTCTTAAACCCTTGTGGTTCTGTCCTCAGACTGGGTCAATCTGTGATGAATAAGACATAGGGCAGTACAATGATTTTATTTTTTCCTAGAATCCAATTACCAGTAATCAGGTGAGCACTGTATCTCCTGTGAAATGAATGAAGCAGAGCATTGAGCACTTGTGAGGAGAAAAAGGAGTATATACTCATGCAGTAAAGCTGTATCAGAGCAGATAGAGCTTTGTTCTGATTACTGTGATTGTCATGTCACATAGAGTTCCCTTCAAAGGTCAAAGAAGTTTACTAGCTGACATTAAGGCCCATATTCCCATGTTCTCCTGCTATCTGAAACATTAGAGCAATCAGGAAGATAAATCTTGTTCCTCTGCGTGAAAAGGTTCAAAAATTTCCATTACTACCCTGCTGTTTCACCTGATTTCAGCAGTTACCACAGGTTCTCGGTTGAAGTTTTCCTGCCTGACAACAGTCTGTTCAAGCCTTGCCACTGATTTACCAGTGCCTAGCAATGATTACATTTGTATTGTTTACTAACAAATATCACTGGACCTAGGATTATAAATATGGTGTGCAGGGTAGTACTTTGATCGCAAATTGTACATGTAGTCCTTGAATCATTTTTACTACAGGCAAATGAATTGCCTTAATTACTTAAACAGGGATATTATAACAAACCATGATAATCTCGCTTAACTCTGTACTTCGAGGAAGTATTTAGATAGTCCATGCAGCTGTGAAAATACCAGCTTGGAGAGTCTGACAGCGAAAAAAAAAGAGCTGATATCTTGACACCTTTGCTAAGTTGGGGGGAAAACTACCACCTTGGTGTTGATTAATGTGGCACTGTCTTGTAAAGTCTTTGTGAAGCATCTCTGACAGACAGGCTGGAGAGTGTTAAGTCCTCCTTGGAGCTGCCTTTGGAGCAAGATGGTTTGGGCAGCAGTAATGAGACTCCTAGTCCAGCCCCAGTAGAATGGTTCAACCCTGAAAGCATGGGCTGAGACTCATATCCTTCCTTGATTTCTGGGATGTACCTTTTCCAAGGGAGTCTGCAGCTAGAGAGGCTGTCTGTCCTGGTAAAGTTAACAGCAAGGAAAAGCTGAGAAGCTTGTGAGTTTCATCTTACTCCCCTGGGCTACGGTTTCAAGACATAGACTACCAGGAAAAGTTTGTCCACTATTGTCTGCTTTGGGTGGCCAAGTGAGATCTCCCACTGCACAGCCTGACCTTGTGACAGTTAAGTGTTCCACTGCTGAACACAAGTGAATGGATTTGTGCCCCTAACTTCTCTGGTAATGGATGCAAGGGAACAGAAGGTCTCTCAGCTGGTTTGTTGTGCTGTGAGCCACTGGGAACAGCAGATTACAGATAGGAACCACATGGCAGCTCTTGCTGTCATCCAGGGCAATGCTGGAGTAGGTTGTGGAGGACATGTGAATGCTATAATCATGTTGGAGATTGCTGAGAAACAGGTATTGCAATTAGAGCTGGTCCAAAGGTCGAAACTCCTCTTTAAATCATCTCGATTGCTTTTGTTTTAGGAGTGTCCAGATTAAACAATAAGAAGAAATTTGAGATAATGGTTAGCGACTTTTTGTGTTTACTAAAATAGGCTTATCAGGAATTGATTCTATTTTAACTGAGTCTTAAGTGGTTCTCCAGTGTTTCATAAAGCAGAAAGAATGAGGGAGGAATACTTTCCCCTGTCATGAAATATAGCATTAGGTATATATGGTATCTCTTAAGTTCTCATTTAACAGTTTTTGAATGAATGCAACTGGAAACTGTTTAGAGATATGCTGGAGATCAAAGAATGCTGATGCACTAAAAAGCAGAAGGTTTCTTTACCTCTTTATCTTTCTTAATTCTAGCTCACTTGCAACTCAGATCTCATATTCAGATCACAAAAGAACCCCTAGGCATAACTATACAGTGAAATGTTTGCCTACATGAGATAATTGTCTGGTTTGAGGACTGCTGCTCAGTGACTCCTCAGCACCGGGGTACCCTGTGGAGGTATTTCTGAGAAGCAGTCTGTCTGCACGAGCCCTGAGCAAGAAGAACTGTCTGTGGAGAAGGCTATCCAGGGGTGCAGTAAGTAGGCATGAGACACATTTCCTTGTAGGTCAAGAAGCAAAAAAGATATACAAGATCTCTTTCCAAGTGCAGAAAAGTCTGAGTTTACAATTTTAGGGAGTTTTATGTTTGTGGTCACTAAGGACAGGTGGATCTCATGTACTGGAGCTCTCATTGAGCTCTGCAAAGGCTGACAGCTTTGTCCGCCTTCTCTTGTACCCTTCTCTCCTGCACACACACAGTGTGTGAACACCCACTGACAGGTGGATTTGCTTTTACATACTGCAACGTATACCTGAACAGATGCATTCCATTTGTTTGCACAGCCTTTAACTGAGAAAGTTTGAGATGTCCCAGTTTCAGCACTGTCATACCTCTAATAGAGGTAATAAATTTTATATTTCTGAAATAACAAAGATTCAGTCAGATTTAATGTCTTTAATGGGAAAAAAACCCACAAGTTCTTTTTTAGACTTACAGAAATTTAGAACATGAGTAAAATCAATTTCTCAGTTCAAAAGCTCAAAAAACCTGTCATGTATTATTTACTCCTTTCATAGGTAGGAGTGCTTCTAGGCTCTCTTCTGTCTGTCATGGGAACAGATTGCTTACAAGCGATGGGTAGAAACCATCCACTCCTGAAAGCAGGCTGCCTCTGAGGTATGGTCGTGAGAGGGATCAACTATGCAATTTTCTGATAAATTAAAAACTCAGCAGAAGTCTGAGGCTAGCCTCCCCAACACTGGGCCTGTGGGAGAAAGGGCTGTGGGTGGTTATAACGCTGCCCTTGAGCAGATAAGCTGTGCTTACAGGCTCACGTGCTTCTAGTGCCCAGCGCAGAAAGGAGACAGACCCGTGGCTGCTTCGAGACCAGCTCTTAACTGCAGCGTGGGAACATAGAGGACTTAAATGCACCACTCTCTGGACTGAATGACTCAAAAAGCACATCTGCTGGGGCGGTACGCTGCCTATTTCTCACTAATACTTGTAGTCTTCCACATATAGCACGCTGTTCAGTCATCAGCAGTGTGAAAGTGCGGTAAAGGAGTGGGCTGAGAGGTGCTTGCTGCCGTTAGGAGAGGAGGCAGCCTGGTAGTGTGGGAGAAGGCTGGAGTCACTGTGTCGAAGCTAAATCTGTTAAGAGTTTTGCTATGGACTTAAGAATGGTGAGAGTTTGCTCCTGTTCCAAATAAACCATTTATTTGGGGTTCAATTACCATATTTTATCTTCATGGAAGCCTATAGAAACAAAATGAGTTGAGGCTCCATTCTATATTACTATTGCAAAGAGGAACAGATAGTTCCTGAGATCAGACGAGTAGACCCAGATTAACCTCTAAGCAGCAATTATTGGAGCCCATTTAAAGCAGTTTGAGATGGAAGAGCCTTTGCTGAAGCTGATGGGAAATGCCAGGGTAAGAAGATGATCCCAGTGTTTGGCACCAGTCAGAGTCTGGAGAATCTCCAATGCGTTTTGGCATTTTTATCATGTTAGGAGCAGAAAGCTCCTCCTCGAGAGTAAAAGACAAAGCAAGTTTAGACAATTCTGGTCAGTTTTTCCTCTTCAAAAGAAAACTTAATTTTCCTAGTTTTCATTGTAGTGTATTTGCAAGCAAATAGAATTTTTCCTGAGCTGAAATAAGATAGAGATCTTGTGTTTCATAAGCCTGATACACTCTGTAGTAAATGATGCTCCTATGCATTTTCCTCCCTGAGTAGTAGTCAATGGTGCAAGTCCCTTTTTTCTGAGCACTCAGACAGTTGCCCTCTGCGGAGTGGCCTGAGATCTTGCATCATTTCCTGTCATCTGTCCAAAGCTATTTATGAAATGGCTGATGATTCTGGCACATAGGCAAAGCCAGTTTTCATGAGCAAACAAATAGTTTGGAAATGTATTCCCTACCAGCAACTGTCTCAAAACTGTCAAGAAAACCTCAAACACCTTAGAAAATCTTCATGAAAGCTAAGATACAATGGGATTGGGGAAAATAGAGAATTGAATAGTCCTACGTATTTGCAGTGGAAATCTTTAGAAATAGATGGTGCAACATGTGCTAAGAAAAAGTTACAGAGTATTAAGTGAATTTGTGTTAGCAAAATAAAAACACTGGGTTTTGATGTCTGAAGACAGAACAAAAGCATCTCAAAGTAGCTTTTGTGATGACGAACATTTGCAGTATAAATTGATGGTAGTTGTCCTATAAAAAGTTTTGACTTTTTGGTATTTCTTAGGTTTTCCACTTTTTATCTTCAGGAGGCTGACTGGGGTAGGATTCTGGCAGGGACAGTAGGAAGCATTAAGCAGAGCAGTGTGCTTCCCAGTCAATCTGCTGTTTATGATAAGTGCTATTTTGGGAATCCTGAAAAAGCCTGTTGGACACAGACAAAACACAACCTGAGCAACAGCGCTCACAGCAGCTTCCCACTGGCCTGCCTTGACCCTACTGGCTTCTTGCTTCTTTACCTTTAGCCATCCAGTATGCTGCTTCCTTGTGAAACAGCTGCACCCATGAGCTTTGGGCCTGCTGGAGACCCGTGTGTGCAGGGCAAAGTGAATGGATGATGGCCTTTGCCTGAGCACTCACAAAGACACGGTTTCTTAACCTGCCTTCCAATCCAGCTTGTTTCATCCTGTTTTCACAAACCACCACAAGAAGTGTCAGAGTGCCACAAGTGGCCTTGGAGTCTATGTCCCACTCATGTACCCACAGGGTACAACTCCAGGTAGCAGGAGAGGTCTAACTCTTCCACTGTGACCAGTTAGTATTGGTTTTCCAACCCCCAAGTTTCTTGTGGCAGCAACAGATCATCTTCTTGATGGATGACAAAGATTGACTCCTGGCCATGTCGTTCACATGTATTTTATTGCAGAATAGTATTTCAAAGTGTTTGAAAGGCCTTAACTCACTGCACCTCTCTTCTCCCCTTGAAAGATTGTAGATAACATTTGTTCCTATTTGATATGTGCCCAGGTACTTGTATTGATCTGTAAATGTATTTCAAGAGGATTCTAGTGTTGGTTAAAATGTTAGCAAATGTTAGTCTGATTTTTTTTTCTCTCCGTAATAGACAAGCTCTGCAGCACCAGCTGTATTTACAATTGCACAGCAGAGGCTTTATCTCTGTAATGCAAAAGCCAACAAAATGCTGCATGTGAGAAGGTTTACTGTTCTATAGGAATGAGCAAGAACAGTTCTACATAGCAATATGTATAGTTCTGCAATTAAATGCAATAGCTCTACAACAACCTACATAAATCCATCATCAGGCCTTTATAACTTTTACTCAAGAGCTGACATATTTTCCAGTAGGGATCCAAAACCAAATGCATTTTTTGCTGAGCACATCCCACCCTGCTTCCAGGACATCTCTCCACATTGGAGTACTCAAGGTATTACAGATATTTAAATAATATCTGTACAGTCAAATGCTGCCTTATAACTCTGGCAGCATTGCAACCAATGCAATAACTAGCACAGAGATGCCTTAGGCAATTGCTCTGGTGCCACTCCAGTGGGCAGACATGCTCTCCTGACTACTTCACTTGAGGTTTTGGAGGTGGAGATGAGAGTGGGGCCTTCCTGCAGATCTGAACAGGGTAGAACTGCAGCACACGGAATTCTCTTGTAGCTGAAATGCTAGGAAAAAAGCTGTGGTGTTTCTTGTTTCCACGTTATCTTGTTTTGCCTTGTCACAATAGCACTGCTCCTCTTTCTGTTGAATGTTTTTCACTTGTAGATTCATCTGCTGACTGGTCACTTGGAAGCACCCAAGTATGAAAATGTTGGTACTAGTCATCCTTTAAAAGTGGTTAAACCTAACACATACTGCCTTAATCGCCTACCTTGGTGAAGTTCTCTACATGTTTGCTATTCTGTACATGAAAAAAATGATAGCTATCTCTATGAAAGATTAACTAATGAGGAACTAATGAAAGGCTGAGAAATTTGGGAGATCTTTAGCCCTACAAGTGAATTTCACATAGAGGGCTGATGCTTTCAGTGATGGCCTAGCTACAAGATGAGTTTTCTAAGCTTTCCTCTTCTCCCAGCATTGCTATAGCTTTGCCAACTGTCCCCTGCAGCTGTCCCCTGTACTAAGTGTTGGTTAAGACATAGAAAAAGTAAGCAGTGGAATTGCCTGACTTGACAAAAGTGTATGATATTAAGCAGGGAGTGTGCATGCAGCTAGCTGTACTGAAGTGTCCTAGATAGCTGATGATCTACCCAGGGGGAAGAATGACTTGTTTTAAGTGTTTAATGACTTCTTTCCTGCAGATTCGTAGAATTCCCAAAGTATGCCACAGAACCCATTTAATATCTTCTGTGACTTTCTTTTTCCACCTTCATTTGCCTTTTGTACTTTGCTGCCTTTGGTTTGAATTGGTCTCTGTTAATGGTCTGTTCCATTCCAGTCTTTCTGTTGTTTCACACAGGGCTGAAGACCTTAGGGTTTGCCTTTTTTCTAAGTCCCCTAATATTGTCATAGCTTCTCTCCTGATGGTACAAAGCTTGCTCTAGCAAAGTCAGTTCTACCAAGTGAGTGCATATGAGGTGACAGCATGCTGCCTGTGCCCAGGCAGCTTTGGCTACTGCCAAACAGACGTTAATGGAAAAAGGATTTTGATGCAAAAGTTTGTCAGAAGTTTTTAAGATGGCAACTTCTGTGTGATTGCCTGCTTCAAGATTTATTGGGAAAAGTTGAAAGTCTGCAAACCCAGAGAGCATTTGTTAGGAAAATGTGTTTGTATTAAAAAGAACAAATAAAAAAACCCTACATCCATTATGCAAAGGTGTAGTCTGACCTTTTCTTGGAAGTTAAGGTGCCCAAGAAGTGAAGCTACCTGAGCTGTTGGGATGTCAGTGAAACTCAAATTTGTCTGGACTGTTGGTGCTGAATGCCAGCAGTATGAAACTGTAAACTGGAAGAGCAAGTGATTTGTAAAGGCTTTGCTTAACACCAGTGGAGAGAACTAGGCTAATTGGAGAAGGCAGCAGTTAAAGGAGACCCAAACAAACTATTAAAATCTCTTAGGACCTGTGCCAGGAAAACCAAATGGTACTTCAGGGCCCAGATCAGCCAGCAGAACACAGGTAAGCACAACAGGCCAAGGAGGTAGCCAAAACTGAGTGTTTCTTGAAGCTCTCCCTATCCTCTTTTAAAAAGTTGGATTTTCTCTCTAAATTCATCCCTATCCCCATGCAAAATGAATCCTAGAGTTAGGTAAGAAGCATGTTGAGTCTTTAAAAATGTATTCCAGGATACATTTACTTTCCTCTTGGATGACGTGTAAGTAGAGCAGGAGCGGTCCGGCGGGCACCCCCAGTGCTGTCTGCTGTCAGTCTTTCCCTGTGCATCTGAGCCAACCTGGCTGCCCAGGAGATTGGTCCTGCAGAACAGGCCAAGAATCAGGTAGATACTGTCACCTTCACAGCGGGTGGAGGCTGCTTGATGTGAGGTACACGCTTAAGTTGAGCCTTCCTGAAAATACCTGGAATCATTAGAAAGAGCCGCATAACACCAGAAAACAAAGATTTCCTGCAGAAAATCCCCTTGAAGCAGTGGAAATGAGACAAAAGCCTGGAGCTGCCAAGTCACCTTGGGCAACCTCTTCAAACCATCTCCAATTCTTTCTTCCCTTGCCAATCGTAATGGGTGTGGACACTTACAAATATTTCATTCCCTTTTATGCCACAAGTAACAATTCACGCAGAGGACTGAAATATTACATTGGAATTTACTCTTTTATCTTTTTGAACTTAGAAATAATAAATGAATCATTGTTTCAGTTCTAATTATTTTTTAATTGCTGGCCTTTATGACCTTTGAAGTCCAGTTCTTTTCTTACTTTGCATTTTACTGACAGTTAATATCTGCAAATATGGGTTGGTATCATACAGCATAACATCTACATGCTATGTAATTGCATTCTTGTAGGGAATGATGAAACAATTTGACAAAGGAATTTATAGCCTAATCAATAGGATATTAACAATCTGAGAATAGATTAGCAATTTGCTGGGTTAAATAGTTACAAATTGCCATGTGACACACAATTAAATTCTGAGTAACTCTGTCTCACATGTTGTAATTCTATAGTGACGGTGAAGACAGGTAATGTTCCTGCACCTTTGTTGCATGATTTTCCTCTAGATTGAAGGATCTCATTCACCAGATCCTACCACAGATTATGCTCTTAGAATGGCAGAAAAGAATTTGGAGGGAGAAAAAGAAAGGAAGTAGCTCTCAATTTGTTAATTAGGAACCCAGAAAAATGTAGTACCTCTGGATTACATAAGATTTATGAGTGAGCATGTGCCACCCAGGTGAGGAAGCTTGCCACTCACTGCAAACCTGCCCTGTGTTTGCTAAACCCCTTTTCAAACAGTCTGGGCTTCTGCAGAGCAGACTCTGTGGATGTGTAACTTCACCCGGCTGAAACAGCAACGTGGGTATTGGCAAATAGTTCCAGTGGGCTAGGATGGGCTCTCCAGGTGCTGTTGCAAGGCTGTAATATAAAGTTTTTTTAGTGCAGTACCCTAGGATCAGCTTGCTCTTTTGTATCTCATAATTTAAAAACTTCATATGGGTGGAAGGATTCTTTAATTAACTAAATAGCTCTGGATTTAGACCCAACCGCTGCTGCTCCTGCCTTTTTTGAGTCCCAAATCTCTTCCTTTAATGCAAGTAAATACTCCTCTGTGGCTTGGCCCTGGTTGTCGTCCTAACATCACCTCTTCCAAATATGCACTCTTGCAGGTTTTTTTATAGACTGCACTTAAATACAGACCTTCTGGAGCAGCCAGTGCTGTCATCTTCCAACTCCGTTTTGCTGGGTGGGCAGAAGAACTGCAACTTTATTTCTGACTTTTCTCCACTGTTGGCAGCATAGTTAGCTGCCTATAAATTAGCAAATATAATATAAAGTGTCCGTTATCTACTCACTTCAGTACATGGGCTATTAGTACAGCGCTGAATTTTCAAAGCGCAAGTCACCGCTCCTGCTAGTGGGGGCAATGTAAGGGTTAGTAACACATCTGACTAAATTACAACAGTTAATGCTTGGCTTCATAATTGAAGTAGTTTTAAAAGTTATTTAAATAATTTAAGAAAAGCTGAGTAGGTAGGTCCTGCATGTTGACGTATGACTCGTTTATTAAAATCATAATGTGATCTGAAAGTGCAAGGGTCAACTGGATGCCTTTATCCAGATGGCAACAGAGCAAGCCATAGAGCCCTATGCAACGTGATTAACTTCTATCCTAGTACTAACCAGTTTAACCAGTTTAATGTTTAACCAGTAAAAATGAGTATTGTTTTATCTTCTTTCGAGTCATCCCGCACCACCGAAAAGACATACAAAGGACCTAGGGAAACCGCACCCTGTCTTGACAGTTGTACCAACACTGTGCTAGTGGAAGTGTAAAGCCCTTCCGATACCCACTGGCCTGGTGTTTTCATGCCTCTCTTTCCTCACTAAGACCGCTGTATAGAAGTCTCACAGGGGAAAAAAATAGCATTTTAACTATTTTGCTTTATTTTGATGCATTAGTTGTGATTTTCAGGGTGAAGCAGACTTTCATGGTGTCTGCCTACATCCATTAAGGGACATGCAACAGCAAGAGAGATGTTCTTTCCTGTGCCTACAGAGGTGACAGCAATGGCAAACAGTTTGTAGATGCTCATGGGGAGAACATGCACGTCCCCCATGACACTGAAACTGCAGAACATATGAGCCAAAATGCTACCTTCTGAGAAGGAAAGCCTGCCTCCATTGCTCTCATTTTCTGCCTTCCAACCACATTTCCTTTTCTTTACTGTGAGGGATGTTTAAGGCCAGGACGGATGAACTGGTCCCACACAACCAGTGCTGCTGCTGGGACTCCCACCCGCTCAGCTCCCATCCTCGGGCGCAGTGACCGATGCTGGGCCTCCCTGTCTCAGTCCTCTCCTCCCCTTCCTCCTCCGGGCTGTCACAGCCCCTGTGACCAGGGCACAGAGACATGGCCTGGCTCTCCTCCCCAAATCCCCCCTACTGCAGAAAACCCACATTCCTTTTTTTTCCGTCTCCCCCTGCCTCCTTCCTCTCGGTGTGCTCTGACCAAGGAAACGCTGAAGAACGAAGCCCTAGGCCTTGCCGAGGAGGCACTGCCAGGGCTCGTGTCAAACGCGGGTTTCCGAAGCCAAAGTCTGACTAGAGCGAAGCTGTCGGGAGGCAGCAGAGATCAAA